>NW_011500907.1:18174-77029 GCF_000495115.2 Populus euphratica | reverse complement strand
TAGTTCGATCCCGGTCTTGCCGGGTTATTTATTACTTCGACACTCCTGCACTTTGGAGAAGACAACAATCTTTTGGTCGTGTCAAGTTTTTGGTGTCGTTGCCGGGGAGGTAAGTTCTTGTACAAATTATAGTATTTATTTTATTTTCTCTTTTCTCTTTTCTTATATATAACTTTGTTTCTTGTCTCTTATTTCTTCTTCTTCTTTTTTTTCTTCTTTCTTTTATTCTATTCCTACACGTGCATGAGAGTGTGGACACGTACATTAAGTGGTAAACTTTGTAGGGTATCCTCATCATTTTTAGAAAATATGGCAAAAGAAGATAATCAATCACTTCATAATAAGAATAACCATGCTAGAACACTTAGAGACCACATGAATCCCACAAGAACAAGTGCACCATCATGCATAGTTTTTCCTCCCGATGCATCTCATTTTAATTTTAAGCCTGGTATTATTTAACTTTGACCTTCTTTTCATGCATCATGCATAGTTTTTCCTCCTGATGCATCTCATTTTAATTTTAAACCAGGTATTATTCAACTTTTACCTTCTTTTCATGGCTTAGAATTGGAAAATCCATACTTGCATTTAAGGGAATTTGAGGAGGTCTGCAACATATATAATAATTTAAATTGTAGCATGAACACCATCAAATTAAGCAACACATATAATAATTTAAATTGTAGCATGAACACCATCAGATTAAAGCTTTTTCCTTTTTCATTAAAAGATAAAGCTAAAACATGGCTACAAAATTTAAGACTAGGATCCATTCGTGCTTGGGATGAAATGCAACAACACTTTTTAAAGAAGTTTTTCCCATCTCATAGAACAAACTCTTTGAAAAGACAAATCACCACTTTCACTCAAAAACCAGGAGAAACATTTTACCAATGTTGGGATAGGTATCGAGACTTGCTTAGTACTTGCCCTCATCATAGTTTTAAAACATGGAGATTGGTTTCATATTTCTATGAAGGGTTAACACCTAGAGATAGGCAAATGATTGAATTAATGTGCAATGAAACTTTTGAAGATAAAGATCCTGATGAAGCAATGCAGTACTTAGACTTGTTAGCTGAAAATGCTCAAAATTAGGACACCGCGGGTACTTATGAGGCACCGAGTAAAACTCAACCTCATACATCTAGTGGAGGTATGTACAACCTTAGGGAAGATCATGACCTCCAAGCCAAGTTTGCATCTTTAGCTAGAAAAGTCGAGGCACTAGAATTGAAAAAATAGTGGTCAATTAAAATCTGTTGAAAATATTGTGTGTCAAATATATGAAACAAATGAACACTCAACCAATAATTATCGAACCTTGCCTTCTTTTAAGAAATGTCTCCATAAACAAGCCCATGCTTTAAACAATTTCCAAAAGGCCAACCACAATCCATACTCACAAACATACAAACCTAGTTGGAGAAATCACCTAAATTTTAGTTGGAAAAGTGAGAACAACAATGCACAAACTTCACAACCACCATTTCAAGCATACCATAATTTCCAAAATTCTCATGGATATGTACCTCCTTATGCTCCACCTCCTAGAAGAAATCTTGAGGAAACATTGCATGCATTCATTGAAAAGCAAGAGACAATCAATACTCAACTTGCTCAAAACATGACAGATTTTAAAGATACTCTTGCAAAATTAACATATGTTCTCAATTTCCAAGAGAAAGGTAAGTTTCCATCTCAACCACAACAAAATCCCAAGGGGCAATACAATGCAAATGCAAGTAGTTCCGGAAGCCAACATATGGATCAAGTCAAATTAGTCATTACTCTTCGCAGTGGTAAGGTTATTGAAAAACCCTCTCTTGAACCTTATGAGAAAGATGACGAGTTAATCTCTGAGGGTAAAGAAGGGGTTGAATCTAAAAATTACAAAGAAAAGACTAATTCTCCGCCAACACTTCCATTTCCTCAAGCCATGACCAAACAAGGGAAAGTCAATCACAAATCTGAAATTTTTGAAACTTTCAAACAGGTAAGAATCAATATACCTTTGCTGGATGCTATTAAACAGGTTCCTTCCTATGCTAAATTTTTGAAAGATCTATGCACTGCGAAGAGGAAACTAAATGTGAAAAAGAAAGCCTTTCTAGCTGAACAAGTAAGTGCTATTCTTCAGAATAATAATACTTTAAAATATAAAGACCTTGGTTATCCTACAATTTCTTGCTTTATTGGAGAGCATAAAATTAAAAGAGCCTTACTTGATCTCGGTATTAGTGTGAATTTACTTTCATATTCAGTTTTTTAGAGTCTCAATCTAGGTGAGTTAAAACCAACTTCTATAACTCTTTTACTTTCCGATAGATCTATAAAAGTGCCTAGAGGAATAATTGAAGATGTGTTAGTACAAGTCGATAAATTCATTTATCCTGTGGATTTTATTGTCTTAGACACACAACCTGTTGAAGTATGTAATTCATTTCTTGTTATTTTAGGACGCCCATTTCTTGCAACTTCTAACGCATTGATTAATTGTAGGAATGGACTGATGAAGCTATCATTTGGAAATATGACAATGGAGATGAACATTTTCAACATTTGCAAGCAACCTAGAGATGATAATGATTTACAGGAAGTGGACTTTACTGAAAAATTAAATCATGATCAATTTCTAACCACTTCCAGTGAAATTGAGATTGATGAATCTGATGATTTGCAAATGATTTATTTTCAAGAAGAATCAAAGACAAGTAATTGGAGGCCGTAAATTGAGGAATTGCCACCACGATAAATTAAGTTCATACCTTCAAGTGTTCAACCACCCAAACCTGATTTGAAGTCATTGCTATCTAATCTCAAATACTCATTTTTGGGAGAAAATGAAACTTTTCTAGTAATAATCTCTTCCAAACTTAATGCACATCAAGAAGATAAGTTATTACAAACTCTGAAAATGCACAAAAATGCATTAGGATGGACCATAGTTGATATAAAAGGAATTAGTCCTTTGATTTGTACACACAAAATTTATTTGGAGGAAAATGGTAAATCCTCTAGAGAAATGCAACGAAGGCTAAATCTTAATATGAAAAAAGTAGTGAAAAATAAAATCATTAAGCTTCTAGATAATGAAATCATTTATCCTATTTCTGACAGCAAATGGGTAAGTCCCACCCAAGTTGTACCCAAGAAGTCTGGATTCACTGTGATAACAAATGAGAACAATGAGTTAATTCCCACTAGAATTGTTACTGGTTGGCGCATGTGTATTGACTATAGAAAACTTAATTCAATGACTAGAAAAGATCATTTTCCTTTACCTTTCTTGGATCAAATCCTAGAAAGAGTTGGAGGTCATGAATTTTATTGTTTCCTAGATGGCTATTCGGGTTACAACCAAATTGAAATTGCATTGGAAGATCAAGAGAAGACCATTTTCACATGTCCATTTGGTACTTTTGCATATCGAAGGATGCCTTTTGGATTATGTAATGCACCAGCCACATTTCAAAGATGCATGCTTAGTATATTTAGTGATATGGTTGAACATTTTCTTGAAAGTTTTATGGATGATTTTTCTGTTTTTGGTGATTCATTTGATGATTGTTTGACTAACTTAGAAAAGGTTTTGACTAGGTGTGAAGATAAGAATCTTGTGCTGAATTGGGAAAAATATCACTTTATGGTAACAAACGACATTGTACTTGGTCACATTGTTTCATCAAAAGGAATTGAGGTTGACAAATCTAAAATCGAGTTAACTGCAAACTTGCCAACACCAAAATCTATTAAAGATGTTAGATCATTCCTAGGACATGCTGGTTTTTATAGAAGGTTCATCAAAGATTTTAGTGTAATTTCTAAGCCTTTAAGTAACCTTCTAACAAAGGATACTATTTTTGAATGGACTGAACATTGTGAAAAAGCCTTTGTTAAACTTAAAAACTTGCTTACTTGTGCTCTTATCATTCAACCTCCTGATTGTTCATTACCTTTTGAAATGATGTGTGATGCTAGTGATTATGCCGTAGGTGCTGTTTTAGGACAAAGAAAAGATAAGAAACCTTATGTAATTTACTATGCAAGTAAAACTTTAAATAGTGCTCAAATGAATTATACCACCACTGAAAACGAATTACTTGCAGTAGTATTTGCATGTGAAAAATTCAGATCTTATCTTGTTGGCTCACCTGTTGTTGTTTTTAGTGATCATGCAACATTGAAATATCTTCTTTCTAAGAAAGATTCTAAGGCTAGATTGGTGCGGTGGATTTTGTTACTTTAAGAATTTGATATCATAATCAAAGAGAAGAAAGGCAGCGAAAATGTTGTTGCAGATCACTTGTTAAGATTGACAACAGATTCGAAAACTAACATCACACCAATCAATGACTACTTTCCCGATGAATCTTTACTTTTTGTCTCTACAATGCCTTGGTTTGCTAATATTGTCAATTTTCTTGTTTCAGGACAATTTCCAGCTCATTGGAGTACCCAAGATAAAAGAAAGTTCTTGAACGAAGTGAACTTTTATTGGGATCACCCTTATTTATTCAAATATTGTCCTGATCAAATATTTCAAAGATACATTCCTGACAATGAGGTAAGTAGTGTCATTAAATTTTGTCATTTTGAGGCACGTGGGGGCCATTTCTCATCAAGAAAGACAACTGCAAAAATCTTACAAAGTGGATTTTATTGGCCCACCATGTTCAAAGACTCACATGCATTTTGCAAGACTTGTGAGAATTGTCAAAAGTTAGGATCTATTTCAAAACGTCACATGATGTGTTTAAATCCTATTCTTGTCATTGAGATCTTTGACTATTGGGGTGTAGATTTCATAGGTCCATTCCCTCCATCATTTGGTTTCTTATACATATTAGTTGCAGTAAATTATGTTTTAAAATGGATAGAGGCAATTCCAAGTCGAAACAATGATCACAAAACAGTGATAAAGTTTTTAAAAGAAAATATTTTGAGTCGATTTGGAGTCCCTCGAGCTATAATAAGTGATGGTGGAACACATTTCTGCAACAAGCCATTTGAGTCTTTAATGAAAAAAATATGGAATCACATACAAAGTTGCCACCCCTTATCACCCTCAAACAAGTGGACAACTAGAGCTTGCTAATAGGGAGAAATATGGAATCACACACAAAGTTGCCACCCCTTATCACCCTCAAACAAGTGGACAAGTAGAGCTTGCTAATAGGGAGATCAAATATATTTTAGAGAAAACAATGAACCCTAATAGGAAAGACTGGTCTTTAAGACTTAATGATGCACTTTGAGCTTATCAAACTGCTTATAAAATATCATTAGGTATGTCACCTTATAGACTAGTCTATGGAAAACCTTGTCACTTGCCTATGGAACCTGAACATAAAGCTTATTGGGCTATTAAAGCTTTCAATTCAAATATGGATGATACTAGTCAACTGTACTTGCCTGTGGAACTTGAACATAAAGCTTATTGGGCTATTAAAGCTTTCAATTCAAATCTGGATGATGCTAGTCAACTGCGAAAATTACAAATAAATGAGCTTGAGGAAATAAGAAATGATGCATATGAAAATTCAAGAATTCATAAAGCAAGAATTAAAGAGTTTCATGACAAGAAAATACTGAGAAAAACATTCAACATTGGTCAAAAAGTCTTGCTTTATGATTCTCGACTGCATTTATTTCCTGGAAAATTAAGATCAAGATGGAGCGGTCCTTTTATTGTGAAACATGTGCATCCATATGGGCCCTACGACATCGAGAATCCAAAGAATGACAATGTTTTCAAGGTAAATGGACATCGTTTGAAAGTTTACTTTGATAATTTTTCAGTTGAATATGACTCTATTGAATTGGGTGATCCTCTATATAAAGATTGAATTTTTTTTCTCATATTATTTTTGTGTTTCTTTTTGAGTGATTTTTGCTAGTTTCTCTCACCTCGGTCAAATGGCGGACAATGGTACTCCGTGACTTAAGTCGGTTCCTTCAGTTTCCCATAATAACTGATATCCGTGTATATATTTGTGCAATTCTTTGAATCTCTCTTCCAATTCTCATTTGAAAATGGACACTAATCTTGAAAAATTGAAAAAGTATTTTCCTGCTTTGCCTCAGAATGTGATTACAAAAATTTACTATGCTAGATGTGCAAGATTGAGATTGTTAATGAATCATGGAATTCCTGAAGATATTCGCTGGTTGATTGAAGTAAAGGTCCGATTATCAGGTGAGTCCTCTAACTCCTTCATTTCACATATGCATAGAACAGGTAAAAGCACTTTTGCAAAGAAACGTTGTGCAAAACGACTGAAAGTCTGTCATCGATGTGCTAGATGGACTTGTAATGCACAATGTCGTTCTTTAGGAATGATATTTATAAACCGTGAAGATAAAATACAATTCATTAAGGATGGCTTGAGTAAGGAGTCTTTAGATAATCTTCTATTAACTCTTGAGACGCATCTTAGTGGAGATGTGCATCGTGTAATTCATGATTTATGGCCATTATTTCATAAAGAACATGATTGACTTAGTCTTGGGAATCTGACTAAAAAAGAACCTGTTTGCCAGTTTTTAAGAAAACTGGATGGGAAGCCTATCCCCGACCCATAGAGGGCATTTAAGCCGTTCTTGGACGTAAAACCAAGGGAAGATGTAAGACGTTCTTGGATGTAAACCCAAGGGAAGATATGAGCCACAATCACAACTACCTGTACATACACATGCTTTTTCAAAAGTAAATAAATAAATAGAGAGAGAGTGTGTGTGAGACTCCAGCTGGCCTACATATAGGTGGTATGATTGCCTTTCTAATTTCTCATCTATAAAATCCTCTCTTCCTTCCTTTCATTTCTACTCAAGCCATACATTCAACAAATACAGAAGTGTGTAGAAATGACAAGTTCCTTAGGTCATCATATAAGAAATAGGTCGTTTCATGCACTATTTTTTTTTTCAAGGAAAACTCAAAACAGTGTCGTTTTGAGCGGCATCATCATCTTCTTCCCCTTAGCGTGCAAAATAAGGGAAGAAGTTAATTTTTTCTTCCTTTGTCACCGCCTTCAATCTTTCCAGCTGACACCTTCAAAAAGATGCCAACACCACTTTCCACGTGTTGGACGGATAATGGAGGGGCGGCAACACAGTGGCCGCCCCATCCACTTGCTCCCCTATTTTTCACCTATAAAAACAGGGGGAGACAAATCCTAGAGGGGGACCGGAAAAAGAAGAAGAAGAAGAGGGAGCAAAAAAAGAAGACAAGAGAAGAGAGGGAGCTGAACTGAAGAGGAAGAAAGAAAGAAAAAAAAAAGAGCAGGGAGAGGAAGAAGGAGGAGGAGCATCGCCAGCCATCGCGCCTCTATCGATAGTTGCCATTAGCATCGCCACCACTCCAGGTAAGCCCTCTGCCCTTCATTTTTCCTTCACTTTTTCCTCCTCCATACAAGACGTGCATAGTGCACGTCTGCAGGCGGGGAGAAGCTGATTATTGTGTGCTTATAAATAGTAGCAAGCTAATATGGGCTGGGCCGAGCCCAGCCCATGCAATTGGGCCAGGTTTGGCCCAGCCCATCTATTTAGACCTGGCTCGACCTATTTTTTTAAAAAAATTAAAATGTTTGTTTTAGAATTTTTACAATTTTTTCGCTATTTTTTTATGAAATTTTGATTAATGTTGGGCAGTATTGTTTTGTCATAAAAATACAAATTCGGTATTAAAATACTTGATTTTCGTCAAAACTTTCAAAAATTAAAAAAATTAAAAAAATATTTTTGTGCATACGGCCAAGTGTCTCAAAGCTAAAACAAATCATATTGTATTTTTTATACACCAAAAATAATATTTTAACATGTATTTTGGCTTTAATAACCAGTTTATTAAAATCAAGACAACATTGGCCAAAATTTCAAAAACAAAAAAAACAATTATTTTGTTTTTTTAGCATCAAAGATTATGAATTTATACGTAAAATATATTCTTGATATTAAAAAGGTAGTTGTTTTTAATATAATTGTTCTTAAAAAGGTGGTTTTTACTCGATAAGATAAAAATCTCCTTACAGATAAGGACTTTTCTTACCCTTAGACAGACCAACAATTAAAAAACCATAACATGACTTTAGATTTGAACAAACAAAACAATACAGTCTACTTTAGGTAAGGCGTATTTGGGGTGCTAATACCTTCCCTTCACATAACTAGTTTCCGTACCTGATCTCTAAGACTAGTTAGGGTTCCTAATAACCAGAATACTAGGTGGCGACTCCTATTCAAATTGTTCACTAATAAGAGACACAAGAATTCCTTATCTCTTTATATTTTGCTAGAAATACACCACATCCACATTTCCATCTTTTCCTGGATGGTGGATAATTGTCACGATGCTGCACACGTGCGACAATATGGTATAACAAACGCTTAACACTTTCATAGCCAACTGTATGATATAACTTATACTTGTGTTATGAAAGGAACTTGATTTTTTTATTAATATAAGTTAGCATCATGAATTCCTGATAATATTTAAAAGTTTGGTGTTACTTAAATAAAATAATTAATATGATCATGTTAACAATTTATAATGAGCTATTAATGACAAATCATTCGATTGGAACCTTGACATGACCAAAAAAAATAATGTCTTCTCCCAAATATAGAAGTGTCGAGATAATAAATAACCTGACAAGATTTGGGTCGAATTACAGGGAGGTTAACTATATAAATTATAAACAACAACAACAACAACAATAATAAAAAGAAGAAAAAGAAGAAGTTAAAGAAGACTTTGAGATTGCAAGATTAATGTGAGGATTAAATAATGATAAAAACAAATGTCAATGTTAGAGAATCCATTAATAGTATCTTAAATGAGTATAGTATAATTTTTTTTTATTACTCAACTAGAAACCACACACAAAGGAGGTTCTAATCGGATTATAAATTATTAACATGATTACATTAGTTATCTTATTTGAATAATGTTAATATCTATAAATATTGTTAGGCACATGATTATAACTTATGCTAACAACAAATCAAGTTTCTTTTATAGCAAGTGTCAGTTATACCATACAGTTGGGCAATAAAAATATCAAGCATTTGTTATACCAAGTGTTATACAATACAAATATAGATTAACTATTTAACAAGCAAAGTATTGAGAGTGAACAAGATAACAAATGCAAAAGATGTTAGTATCAAACATTAAAATCCATGTTGAGTTTATATTATACTTATTCTTATACCATTAGTATACCCTTTTCACCTTGACATAATAAACTTAACTAAATATAATAAAAGAGAGAAACATAAATAAGATATAAGTTAACTACATAAAGAAAAAAAAATGAAAAGTATAAACAAGAGATTAATGAAAGCAAAACTTAAATATTGCAAATATATATATATATAAAGGAAGAGCATGATCTTGATCTAAAAACCAAAATGCCTAAATACATGACAAATGCCCCTTTTAATATGCCAAAATTGGGAACTATTGATTTTATGACTAATTGTTGAGTAGGTGGCCACATCTTGACTTGTTGACAATTTTTATCATCTTATTTGAATAAAACATCATTGATAATGTTAGGATTTGAACAGACTTAAATCATAAAAGTTCTAAAAAATTATCTTAATTTTTCAAAAAAAAAAAGGTCATTTGGACTTCTAAAACTTGAGGTATAGGCTAAATACTAAACAGTGTCTAGGCTGCAGGACATATTTGAATTTCTCCATTGTTACTAAGATTTGAATTCCAAACAGTAGAATTCAGTTTTGCTTTCTCATGAATGTTTTAGGCCTATCTCTTAGCTTTTCATCTGTATAGAGCATACCTAAATCCAAGATTTACAATTATAGAGCATACCTAAATCCAAGATTTATAGTTCCAGATATGACCCAATGACCAAACAGTGTTTCAGTTTGGGTTGAACTAGCATCTCTTTTCTAAGTTTGGCCCTTTGTATGTCCTTTTAATTTCAGTATTTAAACTCATTAATCAATCCTTTCATTTATATGAAAAGCGTGCATTTAAGATGAATATTTACCATAAATTAAAAATATCTTATGGTAGCAAATTGTTATTACAAAATATGTTTTAGTTAAGAAGTTATTGATACTTCAAGTGTAAAATGATAATATAAAACCTTGATAAAAATGCACTCTTAAAAACTAACCAAGTTTCCAAGTCCAAAGGTTATAGACCTATTAAGAAATTTAAAGAAAACTCTCTAGTGTTTTATTAAAAGTTTGTATAATAATCTTAATATCAAAATAACCTAGAAACTTCTATTTATATTAATTCTAAATTCCTTTATGAAAAAATATTTCTAATTAAAACTAAAATCCTTTATAGGAAAGGATTCGTAATAAAAAGTTACCTAATTAATATAATCCAAATACTAATTAATCACATTAGAATTTCTAATTAGTAAACTACTAATACAATAGTGTAAATAAAAATAACCTTATACAATAACTTCCGAGTCTTATTTGAATTAGGAGTGATCATTTTCGATTCGGTTCAGTTTTTACCTATAAAAAGTAAAACCAGTTCAAATTGACTAGTTTCGGTTCGATTATTTAAAAAATAAAAAAACTAGCAAAAACCTATATTGTGTTTTGGGCTTTCTGATAGGTTTTTCTGATGAGCTTGTAATTGATGTTAATATTGTCTAATTTTATAACAAGATTCTAGAATATATTTAATTTTTTTACATTGAATATTCATTTATATTACATTATTAGTGTCAATATTGTGTTAAATATGCTGCAAGCCTTCCTACTATTTTTTTTGGAGTAAGACTCCTACATCAAAGTTTAAATTGCATACACCAAGTTAAAATTTAAATTACAAAGCATTACCTTCAAAAGAATTTTAAAAAACAACCAATAACCTTATCATAAAACATTTTATATATTTTTTTTTAAATTAAATGAATCCACCTAAAAGGCATGCAAGCATCCATGTATATCACTGTATTATAAAATCTTTGGGAACTTATAATGGGAACATGACATCAATTAGTTAAAAAAGAAGCTGAATGACTTTTAGCACCATACCCTAGTTATTAATTCAAGATTAACTCTAAAGTTGTTTGGATGATTGCATCCATCTAAAAACACAATAATCTAAAATCTTTTTAGCTAACATTAAAATGAATAGAGGATGATTGTCATACCAAGGCTAAGCATTTCCATAGGTACTTTTGGAATATCAAACCTGTCTTCCTCAATTGTTTTTATTTATCATCTAAATAGGAGATAATGATATGGAAGTCAAGGAATTAAGAATTCATCCAACTAAGTATAATTACTAAAGGAGAGAAAAAATGTAAAATGTTTAGCAATAACTATTATTGTAGTTTTTTTTTTTAGAAAAAACAAATCACACCATTATAAAATCATTGAATTCATGCTTATAAAAAACAAATCAGCAACTTCATATACATTATACCAGCACCTGAGCCAACATATTCACAATACCAACTTGAATACACCCAAAATAAGTAAAACAACTATATTTATCCCATATAGCATAGTGTTCCAATTCTAGATATGTTCAACATTTTATACAATTAATCTGAAAAAATAAAATTATAAAAGACAACATTCTGCACAATTAATCTAGTTGTAAATTGAATGTTGTTTTCTTATATATACATCATCAATCATGGTTAATTGCCCATAATTGATTATAATTGTAAGATGATGAACCTTGGATATATCACCAAATTATATTCGTCTTAAGAGATTGGACTACAAGAATATGTAACCATAATTAACAAAAATAGCACATGGCTTTTACCGCACTTAAATGTCTGAATAAGAAAATAGGTAAGCAAATCTCAAAAAACCACCACTGACCTCTCAAGTCTCAAATTTTTACAGCAAGCATTAACATCAATGTAAATGAAAATACACAAAGCATATGTTAAAAAAATAAAAACAGAGATTGACAAAAAACAAAAAAATTATACCTGGTGTGACAAAATTTAAGGCCAGGTGCGAATGAAAGAGTCAGAGAGGTGATTGGTTTGCTAGATCTAGAGGTTAGGTGTGGTGACTAGTGTGTGCCATGTCCATGTGGGAGAGAAAGGTGACTGGTTTGTTAGATTTAAAGATGAAGATCAAAGTCTTGTTAAAGATCTTCCAATCTGCAAGATGAAGATTGAAAAGTTGTTAGATAAGTAGATTTGGCCATGAAGTTTTGTACAACGATGAGAAAATTATTTTTTATCAGGTTGAGAATGTGAGAAATTAAAATATGAGATCGAGATCTAAATTTTAAAAGTGATAAATTAAGATCAGAGAATTTTTAGATTTGTAAGGACTAGGGACGGTTTATAAGAGTTAAAGGGGTAAGAAATAAGAAGATGTTAGGGTTAAAAATTATAAAGTACTTTTATAGTATTTTTTTTAACTGAACTAGTTTAATTTGATTTTTTTAATTTCAAGCTTATAAATCGAAACCAAACCCAACTAAAAAAAATTAAAAAGATTCTAATCAATTTTTTTTTTACGGTTTAATTTTTTTGTTAATTTTTTTTCTTGATTTAATAAATTTTTTAATTTTTTGCACACCTCTAATTTAAATATGTTCTTGTGAGATTATCATGAAATTTTAACATAATAATGAAAAGTACCTCTAGAATAATACAATAAAAGGAATATGAATTTATATAATACACCATGCTTTTCAACATATTAAAAATGCAATTATAAATATAATAACATAGTAGTTGAAAATACTTTTCATTTAAAAATACATTAAAATAAAATTTTATTTTTTAAAAAATATTTTAACATCAATTAATCAAAATTATCTAAAAACATAAAAAAAATTTTATTTTAAACAAAAAAAATTTAAAATTTTAGAGGACAATTTACACTGCGTTTTCAAAAACACCCTAAAACATGTGACAATGGCAAAACACAAGGCATGGGCTTAGTTTCGGATTTTTCTATAATGGCTTAAATTTACTATGACTCGGGTCAAATTTAATTTACCTACTTTCATGAAGCCCAAAAAAAGTAAAAGTTACCAATGAGTTGTATTCACCGTAACAATCACCCTGGCTGAGCTCTCTGTTTTTTAACAAACAAATGGACTGCAGGATCTCTTTAACTCAGACCTAACTCAAAAACCCATTTGTTCAATAACATAACAAGAAGTGCACTCGTTGGAGCAGGATAAGAAAAAAACAAACATGTTGGAACGGATCAATCTCCAGACAGACACACATGGATATCAGCCACTAATTCACAGAGCAATAACAAGATTAAAACTCACCACCAAGGTATGGAGGGTACACAAACAGCATGCATCTTCGCTCACCAGAACCAGCCAGCCAGCGAGATGCTATCAATAATTAACACAGATATCTCCTAGGAAATCGACTTTCGTGGAGCAGCCATTCTTTCCGCATCCAAACGGGCTTCTTTATTTTAGCCACAACTCATACCAGTGCTAAAACTCATCTGCTCCCTATTCATAATCTTGAGCATCTGCAGACTCATCTTGCCACTTGACCTTTGGGCAACAAATTCATGTCGAAGAGAACAGAAATGTCTCGCATCACAAGAGGAAGAACGAGCAGTTTTGACTGGTTTCTACAGCTTATTTCAGGGTCAACAGAGTAGGAAAAAGAGCCTAGCAACTCATCATTCATGCATAGCAAATATCCGGATTCTTCTAATAGTACACATTTAAGAATCCATTTGATGGTCGAAACCTGGTTCATGAACCCAGTGTACAAAAAAACCAGTGTTCTTGTATGTAACACCCTCAAAATCCTTCGCATAAGAGTGACAAATTTTAGAAGCTACATTAGAAAAACATCAGGTACTTGCAGGCAGTTGCTACCATAAAGCATAGTTACAAAGCCTTTTTTGAACCCAGAGATAAACCACAGTGATTCTACATTTCAACATGGTTCCAGTCAATTGTTTTGTCTTCAAAGCCATGTTCTGAATGGTGAAGCCTGTTCCGACCCAGTCTGCTCATCATGGCAAGACCTGAAAAGAAAAGGAAAAAAGAAATATAGTAAGAATAGATATCACATTAAGAATTAGAAATTTACACCTCTGTTACTGCTTGTTAGGTGAATGCAAAGATTATGTGTGCTTCCAGTTTCAAAAAGTACAACGGAAAAAATCCTTACACACCACCATTTATAATAATTAAACATACTGTAATGATCATCAGTAACATTGGGTATGAAAAAATGGTGTGATATATCGATGAAGCATTATCCAGAAAATACTTTCTCGAAGAAAGATTAAGCATTGCAGGAAATAGAAAGTCATAAATTTAAACTGACAGGTTGATTAAATATATTAATTCAGAAGGCATATCAGGATATATGGGGGATATGCAACACTGCAAAGGAAAATAAATTGTTACCTTCAACCATTTTGTAAAGAGCTGACCACCACCCATCTCTGGATATTTGATATTGATTTAGTGACTCATCAATTACTTTGTCATGCTTCCCTTCCAACACTCTTTGCAAAGTTACCACCGCATCCTTTGTTTTCTTCAGAACGGAGTTTTCATCCTCAATTTCCAGCTGTTGGAGGTCATTCTGCGATGAAGTGAGGCTAACAGCAAGAGCAAACTGTGCTGCAGCAGCCCAACGGGAAGAGGCCAGCCATCTCCTCGGTCCATCTAACTGTTTGTTCTCTTCTCTTCCCAACCTACTCTCTTGTTCCCCTCCCATTACCAAGCTGCGTAAGTACTGAGCATTTGCAGCCCCTGTACTTTGAACCATCTTAGAGAAGGCGCTATCTTCATTTGAAAGCAGTTCCTCTGGTGTATCATACTCCAGAACCTGAAGGAACAAAAACAGAAAAATAATAGAAGCAAAAAGCATCAGAATTTTCTTAACAGTCTATCAGTTGATTCCATAATAGACAGCATCAGCCTGTTGGTCATTTGAAGTCAGTTCAATATTACAGGTTCAGGGCTAAACCAATAGTAGTAAGTTTGAAGATATGAAAATGACTTGGGATTTGAAACAGGTCACCTGACATAATTTAAGGTTCATTTTCCTTTAAAACAATAACATTTCTATTCATTTGTAGCCTTACACACAGAATGTGAGAAAGGGCTTCCTACAAGTCACTTCCCATGAAAGAAAAAAGAGCCTGGAATAAAATTAAAACACATTGTCATACCCGGCCAGAATCAAGCAGAATGACCCGGTCACAATCAATGATGGTATTGAGTCGATGTGCAATAATTAGCATTGTACATGATCTGAATTCTTCCCGAATAGTTTTCTGAATAAGAGCATCTGTTCTGACATCAACAGCTGCAGTAGCTTCATCAAGAACAAGTATCTTTGATCTTCGCAACAATGCCCTAGCAAGACTTAACAACTGTCTCTGTCCAACACTGAAATTATCCCCTGCCTCCGTAACCTAAACAAATTATGAGGAATGTTATAGTTCAAATTCAACATAGCATTTACAGAAATTCAAGAGAGAGTTAATAATAGGACATGCATATAACATATGCATATCCAATCGTAGGGATAAAAGACTGGTGAGTTTAGTTTGCAATTTTATGCATATTCAATCATTCCAGTCACCATCAAATTAAAACGGATTCCCATGTGTCATTCTATTTGCCTTTCTTTCTTAAGCATTTATCAAAACCATATTGTTACACAATTTTCCTATGAACATGTGTCCTTGATAAATTAACTCCTACTTTTAAGCCACAAAAACCTACGCATAGAGAGAATAGCATAACTACAATGATAAAAAAGTCAACCATACAGATAAATTGTTTTTTGAATAAAATAATCAATCCCATTTCATGTCTCCATTTCACCCTTTATTTCCTTCGTTTACTTTTCCTTCTGTTCCTTTTTTTTTTTGTCTTTGTATAAAATGATCAAAAATATACAGCAACTGTGGGAAAAAAATATATTTACAAGACACTTTGTCAAAGTAATACAAATACAAACTCTATAGTCATATGCTTGAGCTGAGTTCTTTCTACTAGATGAACCCATCCAATGGATTTTAAAATTGGAAATATTTAGGACTTGATAAATTATTGCAAAAAACCAGAGTTTTAGCAGACAAAGATAATGACCATAGAATACAGGAGTAACTATATGAAATTGAAGCTAGGAACCTCAGAGTAAATATTAAGATTTTATGTAAAAGGTTTTACCCAAACTTTTCCGTAACACATGCAAGCAGGCACTCTCAATAAAAGGTTAATAACAAAACAGTGAAGAAGAAAATGCAGGAAATTCTATAAGATGGAAACGCTGCAACAGTACTAAAAGACTAATCAAGAACTCTTCTTAGATATTCTTAAAGGGGAGAACAAGAGAAGAAAAACCCTTCCTGCTTAAAATCATTCAGACTAACAGGACTTAAGAGACATTTACAACAAACTTCTACAACATGTTACTCAGAACACCCATCCTCATCTCCGTGCATTGGGTTGGTGATGCAGACAAGAAAAGCAGCAGAATAACAGTATTATTTTACACTGTGTGTCATTAGTCCCTAGGATTAATATTGTTTTCTTATTTACAAGTTCATTAACTCATTGGAATACCCATGCTTGTAATGCTTTATTTTCAAATAAGAGTTTATTATGGAGAATAAAGGACAATAATGGCAATGGTATTTGTTTATTTTGGAATTTTAATATTGTATGATTATTCTAGATTTTATTATTATCTAGAACTATTAATATTTATTATTTAGTGGTTAAATTAAGATTCTAATTCTCTTAGGATGCGTATGGTATACTGGACAGAATTGGAAGGATGAGACTGGACTGAATTAGGCACATTGGATAAGCATGTTTGGTGCACATTGGATTGGACTGGAATAAACAACTCTGTATTGCATTTGACAACCATAAAACAAGTCAGATCAACACTATATAAGGACGATAATACTCATGCTTTCTCATATGAATAAATACAATAATAATAATCTAATTCTTTTTATTTGTTTTCAATTTATAGAATTAATTCTGTTATAAAATAATACTATATTATGTTATTTAATTCTTATTTGTTTAATAATAAAATACTTAATTAAAATATAATAAATAAATTAATTAAATACAGTAATAAATATCCAATGCATGATTGTAAAAACCAGGCTCGACAGTTTATAATTAGACTGGCTAGGTCATTGATCCAGTCACAACTAGTCAACGCCACCATGACTTTGAAACAAAAAACTGCTTAGAGTAGAATTCAAACCTTGGACCAATTTTTTTAACTATTCAATTTAGTTTTAATATTAGAAAGTTGAAGTTACAATAATTAACCCATTGAATCAGCTCACTAACCTAGCAAGTTGACCCATGATTTGATGATCTGGGATTTTAGCTAGGTGGCTCTGTGTTAGACCTAACAATGATCATAAAAACGTTAATTATGTTTAACAAATAACTCTACACATAATTAAAAAGTTGTCTTTTATTTATTAATATATTTGAGTATTTTCACAACTAAAGTTATTATTTTATTTATTTATTTTGAAATTACAAATCTAAGTATTTTATTTTAAAAAAATTGAAGTAAATAAATTTTATTATTGTTGAAACAATTAGTTTCTTTTATTTTATTTTCATAAATAAACATTTATTTTTAAAAATAATTAAATTTTCATTAATTTTATTTATTTTCATAAAAAGTTATATGCAAAAAGTCCGAAGCTCAAAAAGGCAATGATATTTTCCAATTTAAGAGAAATAAGTATGGGTAGCATACAAAGAATGTTTTGATAAGCTTGTCCCAGGGGGCAACCTTATCCTTAGGGGGCGTTCAAGAAAAAAAAATTATGGGACAAGATTGAAACCACCTCTTTTCCTGTTTCAAGTGCACACCAAATAGCTTCATTGGACAATTTGTGCTGTTATAATGTCCCGTGTACCGAACATATCCTTATGGATTTAAGACTTATTATTTTATTTAGTTTGAAGCCTCTAAATAAACATCTACATATTCAGTTATAAGTTCATTGAATTATTGAATAAATATAAAACCTTCTTCAAGATTGTGTCTCTCTTGTTTGGTGATCTTCCTGGTGGTTTCACACCAATTTATGAATAAAACTTCCAAACTATATACTTTTGAAAGCGTGATGCAATCTCTCTTAGGTGTAATAACTCCTAAAGAACTAAGAACGAAGCTTAGTTTTTCCTCCTTAGTGTGACTCCTAGAAAACCTTTCCATCTTCCTACAGTTTTGCAGCAAACAAACCCCAATATCCTCACCATCAAAACAGCCTCCATTGGAACTCCTAAACATCCACATGTTCATAACCAATCAAACCTATAACCATTAGCCACCGAAAGATCAATTCAAACCCTAAAGTCCCTTTTAGGGTTACTGTTTACTGTCTCAATAAAACAGTACCAGAACAAAAACCCTAAGTTGCCGTGCACTAGTTATGCTAGATGATAAAATCAGCCCTTGGAAGCAAAAGATACCTGAACAACAAGAGAGATGCATTAAAAGGAAAATCTCAAAATATACCTCAGAATCCAGTCCTAAGGAATTCCTTCGGATAACATCCTTCAAATGAGCCCTCTCCAAAGCCTCCCAAAGATCAGCATCATTGTGTTCACTGAAAGGATCAAGATTAAACCTGACAGTTCCTAAACAAAAGAAAAGTGGGGCAGTCAACTTAAACCTGACAGTTCCTAAACAAAAGAAAAATGGGGCAGTCAAGTATAATTCATCATAATCATGGTTCAAACTTCAAAATAAGATTTTAGACTGTACCTGAAAAAAGAACAGGTGACTGTGGTATGATACCAAGTACTTTGCGTAGATCCATCAATCCAAACTTTGAAATATCACAATCATCAATCAAAATCCTTCCTCTTTCCAGCTCTACAATTCGAAATAAAGCATTGAGCATGCTGGACTTTCCAGCACCAGTCCTTCCAACAATCCCAACCTTGTCACTAGGAAAAATAGTGAAGGACAACCCATGCAAGACTGGTGGAAGTTCAGGCCTGTAACGTAAGACAACATCTTCAAACTTGATCGCTCCTGAAGAAGGCCATCCAGGAGGGGGACGATTGCTCTCAATAACAAGTGGAGCCTCTGATGGCAACTCTATATATGTGCCAACCCGTTCCACAGAATTTAAGCTATTCTCTGCCAAACTAGCAAGTCTCAGTACAGCAGTCAATAAACTAGTGATGTTTAAAGCATAACTGAGAAGTAGACCCATTGTAGATGCAAAAGCCTGCTGGTTATCTGCCCTCCCATTCTGCATAACTGCGAAGGTCGCTGTAAACCAAATCATAATGCCCCCTAATGTTTCCAACCGGATTGCCAGCCAGCGGTTTGCACTCATGTTTACCAGGGTATATCTGACATTGTTGTCCATTGATTTTCCATTTATGCTGGCCATCCGATCATAAGCTTTGTATGCACGAATAGTTGACAGACCATTCAGAGCTTCTCCAAATTGTGCATAAACAGGTGATCTAGTTATGGAATCCAGTCGCTTAACTTCACGGGCTGTGCTCTGTAGAACAAAATGGTTCTTAGATAGAACAATGCATTTAGAAATAAAAATGCATCTAAGGATAGAAATTATTTATCTTCCGAAAAGTCACTGAAGCATCATAATATGTTTTTTATCCTAGAAATACTGCAGCAAGAATTCATGATAGCAATAATAACAGAACAAAAATGATAAAAGCTATGAGCAAAGCATTGCATCAATCTCCTACTAGATACATAACTACTCGTCAATCTACATGATATTCTGATATTCGATTTCAACAAACATGGCATGATACAAACTTTATGCTGTAAACTTCCAAGCACCTTAACAGTGTCCATGACAATAAATGATGACATCTCGAAATCAAAATGCTGATGAACGTTATGATATGACAGATAAAATAAAAAATTATTGCAATTGCTAGAATTCAGATGAATGAAGAACATGATGATAAAAAAAAAAAAAAAAAAAAAAAAAAAAAAAAAAAAAAACCTGGCTAAATTGAGTTTTTCCATAATAGCAGCAACAAAAGTAGTCTGATTCACATTGAACAGACAAGGTAAGAAAGAAAACATAAACTAACCTGAATGAGGGAACTGAGAATAAACATAGGGGCAACTATTACAGAACAAACTAACAAAATCTTGTCCTTAATTCCACAACCAATCCATATTGATGTGAAAGTATGATGGAGTGGCTGTCATATTTAGAGAAGAATTTTCATGGAACCCAAGGCTAGTTTAATTTCATCAATCAAGAGTTGTTTATGGTCAAGGAACACATGTCCATGGTTGATTTCTTGTTAGGGATTAAAGTTTGAATCAAGTATAATTTATGCATAACAGAGGGCTTTCATACTTTTCAGACTTTGTGGAGGATCTAGTCTTATTTTGGAGCTTAGCATCTGGCTTTAAGAAATTACTCCTAATTGTAGGGGCAGAATTGTTAATTCTGCATCTTTCTGCAAATTTCAAGATTTGGCAGAAGGTCTAGTCTCTCACAAGCTTTTTCATTATGGTTTCCTTTCAGTTTTGGTTTTCTACAAACCTGATAACTTATTCCCTTGTTCTAATCTCAATTTTCTTCAAGTTATAGTTGTTTAGTGCTGTTTTCTTTTCCCACCCTCTGTCACCTAATCATATTTTGGAGCATGGTTTCTTAGTCTTTACTCTTTAATTAATAATTTTTTATTTACTTTCCTAGTTAATTCAAGAATAGTTAAGAAGTATTATTTATAAATCTCAGTCCTAGTCTATTTAGGAGTTCTAATTTTAAATAAGAATGTAAATGTCATATCAGGAGTTACATTATTTCATATGCTTGGTTCCCAAGACTTTCCCTTGTTTCTCTATTTCATCCTTGCTCTAATATTTGCTGCCACGGTTCTCAGATTATTATCAACAGGCTTAATCTAACCCAAATCCTTAGATTCCTTGGACTTCAATCCCAAAACCTAATTCCCATCAACAGAACTACAATTCTACAATTTTCAAAACTATCCTTCATTATAATTCTGTCAAGTCTGGAATACATACAGTACATAAGTGTGCATTCTGTCTGTGTGTGGGGGCACACAAGCACACTTTTTGTTAAATGTCAATGGTGTTCAACAAAGATGGTCACCTATCATTTCTCTAGAGTTCAACATATATTTGCATTTATTAAAGATGGAAATGATCTGATCATACGTGCTTTGAGTTACTAATTTGCTGATGGAACTAGTGCCTGCTCTAATACTAGCATAAGGTAAAAATATTTAACAAAATTATTAGCATGAGGTAAATACTAAATGAAAGAAAATACTAAACAGGAAAAGATAAAATGTCAGAAGAGAGGAGGAACATTTTAGAAACAAAAATTAAAAAGAGGAATAAAAGAGGAATGTGAGAATAAAAGGTTTCGGGTACCTGGTAATATAGGTAGGCTCCATAAAACAAAACCAAAAGTGGCATTATGGCCCATAAAGACATGGTGCTCACAATTCCAATGAGAACAAATGTAGAAAGAAGCTGTGATATTTGGCCCATGAACATATTTACAAATATGGCAACATTTCGATCAATATCACCTAGATCTTTGGCAAACCTATTGATAATACGTCCAAGTGGATTGGTGTGGAAGAAGACCATTGGAGCTCTTAGTATGGAATTAAGCATCGCATCATGCAGTCTCTTGGCGGCATAGAGACTGCATGTAATCAACCAATATGAATTTAATAATGTCACCGACACCTGGATATAATAGAAAAAAAGATTTAAAATTAAGTTGGTACGTGATAGAAGATACAAGATTTTGAAACTATTCCTTTAAAACAAAAGGATGGTGATGATGTCTCTACATTTTTGGAAAACAGGAAACAAAGCAACATAGAATAATGATTTATCGGAAAAAAAGCATAAAGGGAATATCCATGCTTGAAATGTAACTTAATTTCATCCAACTGATTGATACCTGACCAATTGATAGAAGTGAATAGATTAGATTATAGTAGAGAGGCCCATGTCTCTTTGAAGTGCCTTGATCTGTCCAATTGCTCAACCATGTACTACTTGAAACACGTAAAACTTCTGTCATTAAATAGCACATGAAGAGTATCATCACCACCCATGCACCTCCTAATGCATTCTTGTACCTGGTATGAAGTAATCAAAATACTCGTCAGAATATTATGGAAGAAACAAAGATAAGAACCTATAATTGACAATTAACAAATGATTCAGCACGCATCATGCAGGAATCAATAAAAAGCCATTCTTGGAAAAGTAAATACTTGAATCTCCCCCTTGTGCAATTTAGGCATGGTACCTGCCATGGTGTTTAGCAAAGATAAAACTCGGGTTCTCAAGCTGTAAAATTACAAACCTCACTGTAGAGAAATCTAGAGAAAATTCTCTAGTATTTTATTGAATTTGAATAACAGTCTTTATCTATATAAAATAAACTAAACATCTCTATATATATTAGTACTAAAATCATTTATTGGAAAGGATTCCTAATTAAAACTTACATAATTAGTAGGAATCCATATAGCATTAGAATTCCTAAATAGTAAAATACTTATTAAATTAAAAATTCCAAGTTAAGTAGCAATCAAATAATTAGATCCAAAATTAATCAGGAAAATAGTAACTTCATGTTTCATATGAGATGCTTTTGGGTTTTCTTTGCAGACTTCTTTTTAGGCTTGGCCTCCTCAATGTAGTTCGTAAACTTCTTGGATATTTGTCCTATGTCAATCATCCCCACTTCAGAAAACAATTTCCTCTAGTTATCTGTCAGAAATTGAACTCTTCCATTCTAAAGGAACAAATACTTTGAATATAATATTGTAGCTAACATATTTATAAAGTAGCATGTCTTTGATCCGTGAACTTCAGAATTTAATTTATGATGTGTGTGTAATAAGGAAAAATCCATATTTGATGTTATATTTTTGGTCCTATGAAATCCACTTATAGTTCATTCCCACATTTTTCTTCTTCAAACATGAGTTCAACATCATGTATGTCCTCCCATATTTCAACTATTGTATTTAAAGGAACACCAAAACAATTTTTCATAATATCTCTAGAAGACTTGTCAGAAATTATCAGTCCTCCATGTCCTAGTTTAAAAGATCTCCATCATCATATAAATCTTCTTCATCAAGTTCACATAGGACAACCTCATCATCGAAAGATTCTTGCTCATACTAACATTCAACTCTTAGGTTGTGGTTGTATGTTTTGATATGAAAAGGTCTCATGGTCTCCAACTTCATCTTCACCAACACCCTTCACATAAACAAATAGTTGTCTAAGTGGAATTTCAAGAATAGATCCAAGGTAAGGTTGACCCTGAGATAAGTCTCCAAGCAAGTTCATTTACTCTTTGTGCCTCCCATTAGTCAATATTAATCTTCTTTATCATATGACCTTCCCGCAAGGTTGGCTGAGAGAGTCATCCCAGGCATGTGCCTCTCTTTTTCCCCTATTCATGGGCGACAGAGGAAGGCGGCCTTTAATTCACGAAGTCTACTAGGCAAAGGAGACATGTGAGATAAAGATAAGTTATAAGTTTATTAGCTGTAGTTATTTTATTCTAGTTAGCTGTTAGTTTCCTAGTCCAAGTAGTATTTGGTTTTAGTTACTTATTGGATTGTAATTCCTTAGTTGGAGGGTATTTAAAGGGAGAACAGACGATAAAGATCATTATTTTATGGAAATTATTTTTGTTAAATATAAACTGGAGCGAATCCTGTGTTGCTAGTTACTAATTGTTCTTATTAGATTCAACGTGAGGTTGAACCAAGAAGCTTTACATCACCTAGCGCCTCATGCCTAGATGTAAGGTCATCGGCATTGAGGCTGCCAAATCCAATTTGCATTCACCCCTCTCAAACTATTATCACTACTAAATGGCAATCTAGCTAATCTCAAGGAGCCTGTATCCTCTGATCACCATCATGGAGATGGTTGCCACCATCTGGAGCCTGTATCCTCTGATCACCATCATGGGGATGGTTGCCACCATCGGTTCCACGATTCTCTACACAATTCGCCATCAATCCAGATGTTGACCCACTCTTATACCACCTAATGCAGTATATAGCAAAAATAAAACTAAGATTCTCAAGCCCCAAGGTTATAGACCTAACTATAGAGAAATTAAGAGCAAATTCTCTGGTATTTTATTGAATTTGAATAATAGTCTTCATCTCCATAAAATAAACTATACATCTCTATTTCTATTTCTATTAGTACTAAAATCATTATAGGAAACGATTCCTAATTAAAACTTGCATAATTAATAGAATTCATCTAGCATTAGGATTCCTAAATAGTAAAATGCTAATTAAATTAAAAGTCTCGAGTTAAGTAGGAAACAAATAATTATGATCTAAAATTAACTAAGAAAATAATTAAAACAAGAAAAAAGTAACTTCATGCTTCATATGAGATGCTTCCAAGTTTCTTTGCGGACTTCTTTTCAAACTTGGCCCTGTCAATCTGGTCTGTAAACTCCTAGGATAATCGTTCCATGTTAGCATCTGAATTCACTCTTCATTTTGTCCATTTTATCTGAGCATTTAGAACCTAGAACCTTTCTGTTTTGTAAGGCTGATTTTCATTTTAGTTGCACTTCCTTTACAGTATCTCTCCCTGAGCTCCACTGATCAGCATATCAATATGCTGATATAACATCATAAAGATTCCACCAAAGGAAATATTGAGAGCAGTTCTGTAATCAAAACACTGTAACTAATTCTCACCTCAAAGATTCACTCTTCATTTTGTCCATTTTATCTGAACATTTAGAACCTAGAACCTTTCTGTTTTGTAAGGCTGATTTTCATTTTAGTTGCACTTCCTTTACAGTATCTCTTCCTGAGCTCCACTGATCAGCATATCAACATGCTGATAGAACATCATAAAGATTCCACCAAAGGAAATATTGAGAGCAGTTCTGTAATCAAAACACTGTAACTAATTCTCACCTCAAAGATTCACTCTTCATTTTGTCCATTTTATCTGAAAGAACCTAGAACCTTTCTGTTTTGTAAGGCTGATTTTCATTTTAGTTGCACTTCCTTTACAGTATCTCTTCCTGAGCTCCACTGATCAGCATATCAATATGCTGATATAACATCATAAAGATTCCACCAAAGGAAATATTGAGAGCAGTTCTGTAATCAAAACACTGTAACTAATTCTCACCTCAAAGATGCCTTGCCATTGCACGTTCATTCATAATGTCGAACTACCATTTAATATTTCATTTCAACATCTAAAACATGTTGAGTAAACAAATTTACTACCTTACACTATGATTTCGCAATCCTCCTCAACACATCAGAAGATCAGAACGAGAGGCAGCAGCATGCCAATAGGAATAACCAAGAAACAAACAAGCAGCGCAGATCTTTTTTCTATTTTTTCCTCAAGCAAGAGAAATTTTATTTAACAATGAAATCATATTTACAGCTGTCATTTGGTAAAATAAACTAAATAAAGAACATGTCAGTAAAGTGCCCATCACCACTAGTGGCAAAGGTAATTTTTTTTGTTACAGGTAGTTAGATTTTCTAGTGAATGAGAATAAATGAGTATGGCACTCTATACATATTATCCATGGGCTATTTATAAATATCTATGTGCATATATACATACATATTTATAGATGATCACATAATAATTTTTTTGGAAAAACATAGCATCAAAAGAGTCAAGCAAAGAATGAAAATTAGGTGAATGCAATGATGTATGTTAATTATTATCCATATTGTTGTGTGATTTGCAAATAAGAAACAAAACAACTATCAATAACATATTAAACTTGTATTAAAAGTACAAAATAAATATATTTGATAGCATTTAATGAACTTTCTTTTAAACTTAAAATAATGAGGGGCACCCAATGCAGCTTTGTTTGGAACTATATGAAAATTGTGGAAATTTTCAAGGATTAAATGAGGGAAGTGCAAACATTTAAGGGGAGCTAATCCCCTTCTCTAAGATGCAGCTTGGCCCCTTCACCACCCAAAATTCCAATTTCTAGCATATGTAATATATTGATACAAGAATTTTGTTTCTTCACCTTCTTTCTGAATTTTTTTTCTTCACCTTCTTTCTTTTAGAGAAGCAATGATTAGCACACAAAAAAAGAAAAAAGAAAAAACAACTCCAGCAAGATCAGACACTAGAAAGGTCATGAAGCCCTTTTTAGAGACAGAAGATAGGGAATATGAATAAGATTGAAATATAATTTTCTTCAACTAGCTATCCAAATTGAGATACTTAAGGGCATGAAAGAGGTATGAGATAGAGAATCTCTAAGTAGCATGACTTATTGTTCTGGTAGTTATGATGGGAGGATTCATCAAAAGGACATTGCACACCTTCCAATATATATCATTCAAATAAAAATGAAAATTGCAGTTTCACAAAACACAATATTGAAGCACTGGATTTTAGTCTGTATTTTATTACCTTATCAGCACTTTCAAATTGACAACACCTGTTTCCCGTTCTTCTTGCTTGATAAGAACAGATTTGCCTTCTTTTGATTTCTTTGTACCACTTACATTCTTTGGCAAGTTATTCATTACCCCATTAGTAACCTGCTTTGAAGAGGTTTTATGATCAACAATTTCATTATTTTCCTGTTCTTCGTATTCTTCCATTTTCCCTGCATTTTCCATCAGCTTCTGGAACAGCATTCCATTATTAGAGAGGTCCTCAAAGGTGCCCTCCTCTTTCACCATACCCTCATGAACCAGGATGATTCTATCAACTTGAGAAAGAAAATGAAGTTGGTTTGTGACCAGAATTCTCGTTTTCCTGCTTAATTCTCCCTTGATGCATTTATCAAAAACCTGGAGATAATGGGTAGTGCACATAGATCACCTTTGCTAGAATAAAATAAGGAAATTGCTATGCATACTAAAAAATAGCACTGAAATTCCAACAGACAGAGTGGCAAGTGTAGGTGGTGAATTGTAGGTCCCATAAATAATAAATAATTGATTAAGCATTACATCAGATTTTATTAAAAATTTTGTATGATACCAATGCTCTAGAAATAAAAATAAACTTATTTGATCAAATTTTACAAACATATGTAGCAAGTGTTTCTAAGACAAAAGGACATCCCAAAAAGATGAAAGCAGATTATTTTTTTTTTCCTCCAAGGTGAAAACTAGCAATTTCCCAGGTTGAACCCTGGATACCTCTGCAGTGCAAAGAGAGTCTACCAGCCCACACTCCAGCAGGTTATAAATGAGAATCAAATATAATAAACACACATCTAAGTGAAAGGAAGTTTTGTAAGAACTTCAAGACATTAGGAAAGCATAAATTATCCATTGGTGTGAACCTGAGACCAATCAAAACCCCACCCCAAATACAGTGTTCACTTCCCCACAACATTAGACACTAGAATCCTACTTCAGCAGGATCGTTCCTTGGCACTAGAGTTGTCTTTTCTATTCCCTATGTATCTAATAAATTTTGCAAAGACTTGTCCATCCACATGGATATGCACGTGGAAATCATAACCCCACCCCAATACAGCATTCTCTTCCCAACAATATTAGAAATTAGAATCCCACTTCAGCAGGATCCTTCCTTGCAATATATATTTTTCTTCGGTCCCAATCTCTACTATGTTTGCAAGGAATATTCACATGGACATGCATGTGCATAAAATTATATTATTCCTAAAATTTAGCAGAAGTCAAGCCTATCCTACCAATTGACCCTGCATGGATATCAGAGACCCATATTTAATTCTCGTCAATATTAGTGAAAAGTATTAACCCATGTATGCAGTGCCTCAGGACCATAAGTCACATCATATTTGCCATTGGGAGCAACCATGAAAAGAGAGCAGCGTCATTTCTAAATAATAGAGCTTACCTGTCGGCCTACATGGGCATCCAGAGCACTTAAGGGATCATCAAAAATATAAACATCTGAATTGGAATATACGGCCCGAGCCATGGAAACTCTTTGCTTTTGCCCACCACTGATATTCACTCCTCTTTCACCAATCTCGGTGAGATCACCACCCTAGTAATCAAACATGTGAGAAAAATAAACAATGCATAATGAGTAGACCTCTTGAAGTCCATAAGATAGCTCCATTTTACAAGTTTAACAAATAGCTTACAGGCAGTAAATCAAGGTCATGTTGCAATGCAGTCACATCAATTGCCTTCTCATATCTTGCTGAATCGAAGGGAGATCCAAAGAGAATGTTATCCCGTACCTGAAATGATAGATTATAAGTTCACAGAATTGAAGGAAAACACAATCAACTAATTAATGAGTGCACTTAAAGTAATTCAAATGATGTAGCCTAACTGAATAAAATATAATACTCCTTGAATGCATTAATATAATCAACACAGCTTCATTACAAGATTTTAGTTATTACCTATAACTGCTATCATGACCAATTTACATATTCACAGAGGACAAGCATACCATAATATACATGCACACAACATAAGCAAGCACAACTTACTGTTGCATTAAAAATCCAGGAAACTTGTGGAACATAAGCTACTGTTCCTCTAATAACAACACTGGCATCTGATGTTGCAGGAAGCTCCCCCAGCATTGCTGAAACAAGTGAGGTCTTACCCTCTCCAGTGCTGCCAACAACTGCAACTAGGCTACCAATTGGTACATCCAAATTGATATTTGACAATGTAGGTATCTCTGCCTGGAAATAAAACCAAAATCTTAATGGTTACAAGTGCCAATAACTAGCGAACATGAACTATATCAAAGCCAGAACCATGTCAGCATAAAGAAGTGAGCTGGAAATAAATGTATTAGCATTGTACTCTCAATAACAATAGGATGAATTACAAAAATGAAACTATACATACAATTAGATACTGCATGTATGCATAGCTAATGTTGATAACTAGTCATGTGTAATCATTGTTACATCTTAGGAACAAACAGTAGGCATGCAAGTCTAAAGGGGAACTTCATTTTTCCTAAAGCATGCAAATAGGACAGATAATTAGCATTTCATCCAACAGCAAGATGCAGCAGAAAGAGTAGCACTGAATTGTGAAACACCTAATCCAAGCTCAAATATGATTACTGAATTTGTATATTTACAGAAATGCATAGTTAAACCTAACAAGCAAATGATTGATGCAATAAAATGTAATTGTATGTGCAAGCATAACTAGAGAAAACAGGAGCAAGCCTGTAATGCATAAGCACTATAGTTGATGCATTAAACCTTTGAATCCCAAGAAAAGTATCCATTCTTGATGGAAACGGCTGGTAAGCTAGGATCAAGAAGAGGGTTTGGTAGAAGGATTCTCTCTTCAGCTAAAAATAGTTCCTCCAAACGCTTTAAGGACACATTTGCATTTACCACCTGTAAGATTAAAACCATTAGAAACCAAAAGAACAAAACAAGGCAGGGGAATGTGGACCGAGCAGTTGGTTCAATTAAATGAACTCAGTATAGATCAATATCATGAATAACAATATATGAGCTATCAAATCATTTAACTAAGTGCAATATATAATTCTAAAGCAGCAATCAATGAGTAATGTAAATGAAAAGGAATTAAATATGATCAGAAACAACAAGAACAGTTGCTGAATAGAACATATTATTTACGTGCCTTGGTTTGGACTTATGACAAAATTAAAAGCTGACCACAAAAAGTTGTTGGAATATTGAAAAGCAAAAAAGATTGGGGTTATTTAAAAGACATATGATCAATTCTCTGTATGTCAGTTTTTCTAGGGTGTCATCTTCAAAGTTATCAGTCCTTTGAGTTAATGTGCTAAGGGTCAGATTTTGGCTGGCTAAAGTTTTGTAGAAAAAGACATCTGTTGTCCCACCATAGTAAATTCCTGGGAGGAGAGTTTAGAAAGTGCCTACTGCCAGGTTTTGGCATGGCATGAAGCAGTGTTCTCAAAATTCAGACTTGCATCTTCATGGTTGTAAGCCCAATACTCTTGCCATTGGATCAAGCTATGGCTTCCTGGCTAAACTGTTTTAGCATAATGTATTCTATTTCAGCCAATGCAATATTAGTTTAAATGAAAGAACTAGGTCAATTTCAGTAATTAAATCAATCTAAACAGTTAAACTTAAGGAGTTAACAGCATGATAAATAGAAGCTAAATTAATGACAGAAAAAAACAGCCATCATAGTTATCGCTCTCCACACAGAAATACCATATGCTATATCTCAGCAGTAAGCAGGACTATAAGAGATACAACAAAGGAGGAAGACAAAACCTGAGTAATCATATTAGGAAGCATGAAGAGGGGAAAGCGAAGCACAGCAAACAGAGATAGAGATGTAAATGCCCTTGCAGGTGTCAGATTTCCACCAAGCAAAGTGTACATACCAAACGAAATCACAGTCACCATAACTGGAATGCTGTTTAGTATGAAACTATTACACTGCAAAAACAGGAAATAATTGGAAACATGCATAAGCAAAAAAGTGATGGTGACCACACAGAAAAACCCACAAATAATTAGCAGCAGCAAATAATATCAATTGATCACCCATGATCTATGTATAACATTTGAAACTAGAAAACTTCTCAGGTGTAGAATAACCCAATCCATTTCCATATATAAGTAACTTTCCTCCTGGGAATCAACATTCAATCAATGAAGTTGTCTTATACTGTCAGCTTCTGATTTTGGACTTTGATTGCATTTCTTCTAGATGTGTTTTTGCTCTAGCCCTCAAGCCAATGGTGGCCTCAAGTAGGCTTCCTACCAGAACAAGGCTATGCCCTGTTTTGTTGTTTCCTTCCTTTCTCTTTTTCTATATTTTTTCTGAAAGTAGGTGATGTGGGGAAATAACTTTTATGTCTTTGATTATTTTTTACAATTTATTTCTGTGTTTGTAATTTAGTAATGCTCGAGTTTCATTATTTTAGGAAGCTATGTATGCTTTACTTTTATTAAAAATAATATTCATTAGGATAATAATTTCCTAGTTAGTTTAGGTTACTAGGTTTCTTGGTGTTTAAGATAGAATTAGACTCGGATTTGAGAGTGCTTCTTCTGTTTTGTTACCACCCTCTTCTATGGGGTTTTCAATCATTTCTTCAGCCCTCTCCGATTGGGTGCTCTTTCTACTGTTCAATTAATCCCTCTCCTACAAGGAATTCTTTGATCGTCTATTTCCATTTCTACCTGTCTTATATCACCAGATACTGGGTTTCTTTGTTCTACAAATGTTCACCAGCTCCATATCAAGAAGCAGCATCTTCTCTTGAAATCAGTTCTTCTATTCAAGCTATCATTTTGAAGCATCAATTGGGATCATACGCTACAACCCACATCCATGTGTTTGACACAAAGATAGTGGTGAAACAAATCAAAACATGTATCCGGCTGTTTATTTCAAGCTAAGAGCATGTACATGAGACATGCATGCAATGCTAAAATCAAGATATGAGTAACAAGATTACGAAACTAACAATTTAAACAACAATAGAGCAAGGTGACACTAATATTATAGAATTTTCAAACAGCAAAGTGAGAAAGAAATGAAAATTTTATCAAATATAAGAATGAAAACTTTGCTAAAAATATTCTTGGCATACCGCTCCTAGTAGTGATGCTTTTCGGAACCATGATAATTCATCATCCCTAACACCTTGAACTTTAGCCTGGAAGCTACTTTCCCATGCATAACATCTAAACCATTTCAGAAAAGTAAGATAGTCAGATAGTCAGATAGTCGGTAGATAATCTTATAAGAAAAATAGTCAGGAACAAAACCATATGAAACAAGGAACTCATAACAAAATAATCATACTTCACAGTATCCATTGCAGCCAAAATTTCATTCATGAGGCCAATTCTCTTGTCTGTACGCTGCAAGCCCTCCTTAGATAACTTCTGCATTCTGCTTATAACAAATGTCTTTACCCAACAAAAGATGGAAAAATTAGGGCTTTTGTGACTTAGAAGATGACAAAGGTACAGAGGCACAAAACAAACTGTCAGATACAGTATCATCAGATCTTAAAAAGGCCTCAAATACTCAGATAAATTATACACTCTTTTACAGCATGCATCATCAAGGATGTTTCGTTGAAAAAAGTAGAGAAGTTTTTCTTTTCATTTTTTGATTAAAAAAAGTGCTGTGCCCCTTCAACTCTGTGATTGCACATGCCAAATGAACTAATCCAATAGAATTGGAGAAGCATGTTCAATGAGTTCTGCAGTGGAAATGAGTTCTACGAGAACTTAAGTGTCAGCAGTATAAGGATTGCATAGTTAGCCAATCCATCCAGATTTAGGTTGATCAACACAAACTAGTACGTACACATATTTTTCATCAAGATATCTAGGATTAGATTCTCCTTCAACAGTTCTCCAGGGTCAAATATAATATGGTTTAGCAGAAGAGATTCTATATTCTGCATTCTGTTGACACTATTTGATTTTCGACTCTCCTAGTAAAATCACAAACCACATGAACCGTGCAATTTTCTCTTCTTTGTTCATTGCATGTTTTTGCCTAAATAGCTTCGCGACCTAGGGCTTCTCATGATGGAAGGTCAATTCTAGAAAAATGAATGCAAAAATATATTTGTTCATTCTTTTCTTCTGTTGGTATTTACAAAACAGTGAGGTGTCTGTGGGTCCCTTAGGTCCCCAAAAAATTTTCCTTCACAGCTTGGGACTGGTTGTGACAGGTCACATCAGTCCTTGGGTTAATAAGAGGCCATTCTGGCTTTTTAGGCCACAGAGACCCATAAGAATCAGAAATTGAACAAGCTATTCAAGAGTCGGACTTGAAGCAATAAATTGTTGTTCCTGTACATTCGATAAAATATTTCTTTCTAGTAATGGAAGCTAACCATTATGGATTGCGTGCATTTCAGTATAGTTAATGGTTAGATGAAAGATGTATCTTGATTGGCTGAAGATAAATACAAAATCATGTTGGGGAACAATTCATCCTCCAAATCATGAAAGTAAAGCAAAGTAAAATCATATAAGAGTAGCCCAATCACGCTGGTTATCAGCCCGTGAAACTCCCAAAAAGCACCCAAAGCATGACACCACAAAGAACAGAGAAACTATCCTACCACAAAAAATTAAAAAGATTGTGCACTCATAAAGTAAGTATAAATGAATTGACTCTGGGGCAAAGGGAAACAGAATAAAGTAACACTTCTAGACTCCACAACATGGTCTAAGAGAACAAAAGTTATGAATAATATAGATGAAGGAAGATCATCAGAAACATTCATCCAACTAAAGAGTCAACTAAAGAGTGATATAAAAAGTAAAATCTACAGAAACTACAAAGTCAAAAGATTTTTAAAGTTCCAAGATTTAAAAAAGAAAAAAAAAAGAACAGAGCGCAACAAAGATGACGATTGCAAAATTATGCTTACAAATGAAACATATTGCTAGGGAATGAAAAGATGATTAAATAAAAAGACACATGCACCATGAAAACAACACTATTAAAATAAGGAATGATGAGGGAAATAAGGCTAACCCATATACCTGTATGGGGAACAGAAGAACTAGCATTAGTGCGCCGAGAAGAGAAGCAACATTCAACTGCTGATAAAGAAGAACCATAGCAACAATAATACGGAATGGAGCTGACCACAAAGTGTGAAGTGATTGGCATATTTGCTGTTGATGGCAATAAGCAAATTAGTTGGTGCACCAATAAGGGAAGTTAACTAAATCAAGATGAAACTTTAATCCAAAAAAAGAACTTCGAAATTACATGTGGCATGCCTTGAGCCAGTTTATTCTTCAAGTTACATGTATCCACAATAAAATTATATTAAGGTAATTTTGACAGATTTTCATAAATTTCCAATGTTAAATAGGAAAACTAATCCTAATAATAGTAAGAGGCGGAAAAAAAAATATCTAATCCCAATGTGAATAGAAAAGCCTAGTAAAAAGAAATACACTATATTCCTATAGTAACGACTACATAGTAAATATATTGCTAAGTAGTACTAAATATCTATGACAATCACACAAAATTAACATTCCTACACTTTGGACTAGTTTCTGATATATTTGGTCTTCTTTCCCCAACACATCTACTATAAAATTTAATCACCATGAAGAACCAGGTCTGCACTGGGATCCATGCTTTAGGGATGGATATAGGAGCCAGAGGTGGAAAAAACCTACATTGGGTAAAGAACCTTCTTTTAAGGATCCTGAAACATTTTTCCAGCATCGTTTTTACATACTGCCTACCTCAAACTATAAGTTTTAAACTTCAGCCTCATTCCTTTCAGGAACCTACAATGCTCTTCTCATTTTTCTTTTTTACATAACAGCCCCTCAGACTATAAGCTTTACACTCCAACTCTCAAACCCAAGAACCTATATCTGTCTCTGTCTTCATGCAATGTCCAAACAAGTTTGCACATGAAGGGATGTGTTACAGGTATTAATATTGACAGGCTCCTTAGTAGTTTTTGAGTATTTAGGTTCCTGGTTCTCCTTTACAAATATTAACAAGATGTATTCACACACTTATGTGTTCTCAGGCTTCAAAACAGCCACTTTCACAAAATTGTCGATGATTAAAACATTAATCATAATTTCCTTATCAAAACCTACATCAACAGGGTTATAATTGAACAGCAACCACTTTTTCTTTCTTTCTTTCTTTATTTATTTTTTTAAAATATAGGTATAGGTGACGCAGGCACAATAGATAAATAGTGCACTACAAGAATTTTTGACATGAGATTGCTCTAACACAGATTCTTAAACCCACCCTTCCATGTCAGATTATCAAAGCACGTGCAGTAATATTCAACAATCAAGAACATTACATATGCATATAAAAGAGATACTGAGCAAGCACACCTGAAGTGCTTCAGCATCAGTTGTCATCAAGTTGGTTATTTTTCCAGATGCAAACTTCCGCCGACTTTCATGGGTCAGCCTTAGAGATTTTCGAAACACAGCAGCAACCTAAAGAGCATTGATCACACAGATAAATCATGTCTAAAACTTCAGGTCAGGCATGACCAATGAGAACAAATAATGCAGGGTTAGCTCTTGAATAAGTGACCAATTTCTTTTCAAACCACACTTACACTCCTGCTACCATTTGCCTCCACCATTTAATTGGAGGCAAGAAAGAGTTGAATGACAGTAAAATGGCGATGCTGTTTAGTTGCCTTTCATGACACCACATCCAAAAATAAAAAAGCATAAACTGCGTGCATTAAAAGGTCAGCAAGAAAATGAAATTACCAAAGTTGCTCTCAGGCGGAAACCAACACGCATGACATTCTGAAAATACTGTGCTTCACATAACACACCAAAAACCTGGATAAGATTACCCCAGATAAGAGATTCTGAGTTTTTATTGATAATCCAATAATAAAATCAAGAGCATGGTGACAATTTGACAGGGATGTGCAGGAGGAAGTAATGTCCAATTTTAAACTATTTGGATTGAATCCGCATCAGTTCATTTTCCATATTGCATTCCTCCCTATTCCCTTTGTTAGATTTCTTGTTATATGAAATAAATAAGACTTAAGTTTACTTTCAAATGCATGAGCTAGAGCTTACCAAGCCATCCCCGAATGATAAAGATAAGAAATCATATGAAGAAAAAGTTATTCTTCTTACATGACAACAAAAGCAACATTGACCATTTCTAATCACAATGTTAATTATACTCAGCCCCATGATAAGTGGCCGCTAGTCCTGTAACATGTCCCAATTTAAGCGTCCACTTCCAAATATAGTACCTTGCAATATCTATGTTTTCAAATTTGCCCTCCATATTGTGATCAGTAACACAACCATTTTAAATAAAATTAGAAAATAATGTCTCCTTACAAAATTACAAAAACAAAACATGGCCACACATTATGGAACAAAAGGAGTTCTATTTCATAATTCAATTTCATCATGATACTATTAAATACCTTGCCAGAGTTCTGATAATTTTTCATAAAAATTAGCTCAAAAAACCTCCAAAGCTTGGGGGAAATAACATAAAAGGAAAACCTTGTATTTCGACAAAGTAAACGCTTATAGATACTATTTCACTACTTGTATCAAAAAATAAAATTATTGCATTATTTAATCTCTATGCTAATAGCGGAGATGCTCTAACTTTCCAAATGAATGGGGAAGAAGTACAACTTAGTAAGGGCTAAGGCAAAGGACTATCATCGAGATATAAAACAACAAATTTCTACAACAATCATGAAACTTTTCTATTTGTTGATTCATGAGCCCTCCTATTGTCACGAGTCTCATCTAAGTTGTAGGCAATTCTAGTCAAACTCTTCACTACAAAAATGCATGGCATTTCAAGTTATCAAAAGCAGCAAGCATTATGAAAATAAAAATCAGAATATTCAAATCAACATTGATTAAAAGAGATCATACCACTCCAGCAAAAATTGAGAAAGCATAGACATAACCAATCCAAGCCGGATCACCTTCTTGCATGGACTGCAGGTGGTTAAAAAATAATATAATTAAAAATCATAGGAAAAATCAGTAAGATAATCACATGTTGCATTGGAGAAGTGTAAAAATCCTTCCCTGCAACACACACAAGCACATTGCAGTTATGTCAAGACAATATCACCTACCGATCCACTATTAAAAGGATAGCCAAATTTAGCATTCTTACAAATATCAAACTTCTAAAGCTAGCCAGACTCACACGATGTGATAAAGAACATGTCACGATCATAAAAATAGATGTACACAAGATGCGAACAACAGCTCTCCACATAACATCATTTTTCCTCACACAAAACTAACATTAAATGATTCATTCAAATGGAATTGATGAAAAGTTTAAACCAATGAGAAAAACTAAAATACATGTTTGATTTGTCTACAAATGAAAAGGAACCATTGAGTTTAACTTCATGGAGGAGAAAAAAAGAAGCCAGATCACTTATCCAATAAAGCATAGACAAAGGAGGAGCTAACCTTTAAGAGTTGGTTCAGGATGAGCGGCCCAACAAACTGGGAAGCATCATTGCCGATCTACAAGTGATCAATAGATGAACAAATATGTCAGCTACATCGGCCCAACAAATTGGGAAACATCATCAAGGATTTCTCCTATTTATAAAAACTAAAATAAAAGGTAAATTTTAACATCATCCAAAAAAATTCACTTTACCATCACACTTGAACTTTGTGTTCTTGCATATTTCACAAAATGATACCCAACAAGGAAAAGCACAAAACTTTCATGTTTAAGCTGATCATGTAAATGACAGATGCTCTTCTCAAGGTAGAATGAAAAACAAAATAAAAACTTTTCAGCTAGTAAAAGTTCAAACTTTCATTGAAGAATGCAAGAATCAAACAAGAGCTTTAACAGCACACAATTTAAAGTCAACAGTTCACGTTTCAAGCAAGGCTATTACAACACAAGCACCAAATCAAGTATGACCATTTGAAGCTCACTCTTTGAAACAGAAACTCTAGTACTTGATGACAACTACACCTGGAATGTTGTTCCATGTCCCCCATTTGTGAAACCCATTGGGAGTAAATGGGTGTTTTCTATTAAGCTTTGTTCTGATGGCTTCGTAGATTGTTACAAGGCTCAATTAGCAGTTCTTGGCAACAAGCAAAAGTATGGCCTTGACTACAATAAGACATTCACACAAGTTGCCAGGATGACCACCATCCGTACAATTAGAGCCCTTGCCGCTTCTCAATTCTGCACAATGCGTTCCTACACATTGATCTCAAAGAGGAAGTTTACATGAAACTTCCCTCTAGCATATCCACTTCAACTACTAATGTTTGCCAAGTAAATTGTTCTCTATATGGTTTGAAACAAGCACCAAGAACATGGTTTGAGAAATTTCAAACCACTATCCTTGGCTTGTCACTCACTCAAAATTAGTATGACTTGTTTATATGAATGACATTATTGTCACTAGTTTTTATAAAACAAACATCTCTAAGATTTGGAAATTTTTTAATTCTACTTTCCACATGAAAGACCTTGGGCAACTCACCTATTTCTTGGAGTTAGCAATACATCATCAACCTCAAGGTATCGTCTTGAATCAAAACAAGTATATTGAGAATTGGGTTAGTTAGCACAACTCACAAACAATCTAGTGGAAATTAATGTGAAATATTGACATGATGAAAGGATGCTTCTTAGGGATCCCACTCTCTATCTTATGTTGTCTACACTATCAAAAGTTCACGCAACCCACCCCCCCACATCTCCACTGCCTCACGGTTGTCCGCCACATCATTCGATAAATATTTGGCACACCTAATCATGACTTATTCTTCCCTACTAGTTCTTCACCCTAGTTACAAGCCTACCATGATGTTGACTGGGCAGGTTGCCCAAAAACTAGGAAATCCACTACTAGATGGTGTTTGTTTCTTGGAATTGCTCTTTTCTTTGACATGAGACACTTTCTTTATTATCCTTGGCATAATAAAGTTTATTGAAATATTTCCATAATTGTTAACGTTTTCTAGGTTTTGATGAGTTTGAAAAAAGTCCAAGACATGGTTTGGTAAATTGAATAAAACTTTTGATATAACCATTAGATTGAGCTAAAATTTTGACAAAATATTCTAAAGGCCCTGTTTTTTGTTGAATTAAAACTTCATGATGATTAGAAATTGAGAAGGTCTCCAAATAAAGGACAAAAATTATCAAGCCAAATTGACCTTATTTTTGCAATTGATTTAGGTTTCTTTTTTCTAGTTAGATTAGAACTCTTTTATTTTTTTTTCAGCTTTTTTTAGGGCATTTTACTAATATATAAGCAACCTAAAAAAGTTGTAATAAGTGGTTTTTATTGAAGATTAATAAGAAAAACCTTCCAAAGTCTTATCCATAATTAAAGGTGGTGACCCGCTTGAGAAACCCTAGTTTCTTCCTCTACAGTTCTGGGCTATAAGATTTTAGGGATTGAGGAACCCTGGTTTTTATCTATATTATATGCTGGTTTTTATCTATATTATATGCAGTGTCAAAAAGACAATAGTTTTTGTATGGACTTGTCTTTTTTTTCCTAATTGATTTAGGATTCTTTTTCCTAGATAGATTAGAACTCATTTATTATTTTTCCAGTATTGTTTAGGACTTTTTATTGGTATATAAGCAACCTTTAAGAACTATAATAAATGGTTTTTAATGAAGATTAGTAAACTAAACCTTTCAGAGTTTCCTCTACAATTAAAGGTTGTACGGGCTTGAGAAACTAGTTTTTTTCTCTATGGTTTTGGTTCTTATGCACATTAAAATATTTAGGGATACGGAATCCTAGTTTTTATGCACATTAAAATATTTAAGGTTGAGGAACCCTAGTTTTTATGCATGTTATACACTGCGTCCCTCATGGAAATGCAAGTAGGATTGCATCTCCAAGTGATCCACTAAGGTTGAGTATCGTGTCATGTTTATTGCTTGTCTCAAGATCATTTGGCTACTTGGTCTTCTCACTGAGCTTGTTTTCTCCCATGATCACCCTACTCCACTACATACTGACAACACCAAAGCCATCCAAATCAATGCCAACCTTGTTTATCACAAGCGCCTGAAGAATATAGAGGTTGATTGTCACTCTATTTGAGAGGCCTTCAACTACAAAATTATTCCTCTTCCACACATCTCCACTACTCTACAAATTGCGGGTATCTTCACCAAATCCATTACACATGAGCACCATCATTTCCTCGTTAGCAAATTGATGCTTTATGATTTACCAACATCAATTCATGGGGGACGTCAAAGGAAAGTTATTCTCAAATTAACAACCATTAGTTGAACATTTATAACCAACAGATTATAAACCTGCAAAACTAATTTCTTTATTGTAAATCTTTCCTATAATGAGGATGTTGTGGGCTACCAATAGACTGTTTTGTAAATTGTAGTTTTGCACATCCACAGGCTAAAAATCAGTTTGTACTACTTGTACTCTTTCTATATAATGGAAATTCTCCACCAAGAGAAAGCAAGTTTTTCCTTAAAGCTCTCTGCTATCAATGATTACATTACACATGAGTAGCACTCACTCAAGGGATGTTCATATGGATTCGTCTTAAAAGGAATACATTAGATGTAGGCCCTATTTGTTTACTGGAACGTAGTTTCCTTTTGGAAAGTGAATTCCAGGAAAGTGAATTATTTTCTGATGTTTGGCAGAGTAATGAAAAAAAAATTGGAAAACATTTTCCAGTGTTTGATTATGTCATGAAAAATAAGCTGAAAAATAACTTATTAATGTTTTCTTTTTTCAAGTTTATTAAAATAATAAGGAACAAATCTTACAAATTAGAAAGTTGAATGAGAATGAAATTGAAAAAAAAAATATAATTTCATAAATTATCTCAAATAAAATAAATAATAATCAAAATAATAGAAATCAAATTTAAAAAATAAAAGATAAAGAAATTAAAATAATAATAATTAACATTTCATTAATTATTTCAAATAAAATAAGTAACAATCAAAAGAATGAGGACCAAATTTGATACATAAAAAATTTCAAAAAAAAAATAATAAGAAAAAAGCAAATAACAATTTTAAAAATGAGGACCAAAGCTAATATAAAAATTAAATTTTAAGAGATGAAATTATATTCAAAACAAAATATATACAGCAATCAAAAGTTTGAGGATCAAATTCGATATAATCTGCAAATAATGACATTTTTAAATTTTTCACAACTTTTGGGAAGTGTTTTCCGCCCAAATTTTCAAGGAAAACACTTTTCTGGAAACCAAGCTAAATTTTTCTTTGACTGGAAAGTGTTTTCCGTTGACCAACTTTCCTAATGACAAACAAACACAGGAAAGTTTGAAAAGCGGTTTCCCAGAAAGTGAATTTTAGAAAACAAACAAAGCCATAGAAGATCTACAAATTCTTCTCCTTTCCTTTAAACAAATTTACAGAGCCTTAGACTAAGCAACAAGACAAGGCTAGCAAGCAACAAAGAAAAGGCCAAGACTTAGAGCCCTCATTAGTGCCATAGAAAATGGAAAATTTTTCCTATCTTAGCTGATAGAACATTAGAACATCTACAATTCATTTAAAAAATGTTACCAACTATGGATTTGATAGAACCACCCAATACAGAGCATGCATATTTCAAAAATTTCTAATGTATGCACCTATATAGATTACCAAAAAAAATGGTCAAACCTATACCTACCTTAGGAATTTACTAACATCGATTCAAACAAATCAATCTAAATCACTTCTCATGAAATGATACATACATGAATTTTGGAGCTTTTAACCCAATAGCCAAATTATAACATAAGTTTAATGTCAAAAGGGTAGTCCATTACCTTCCAGAAGCCTCCCCACCAAAACCTAGAAAACAGCAAAGGATGAAATCAATTAGATTCATATATATATATATATATATATATATATATGATAACAACAATGATGCTTCTAAGACATGTATGCAGAAAATATAAACATCTAATCCCAACAAGGAAAATTAATTAAATCCATTGGATCAAGAATGAGCAGATCAACATTACATGATCAATGCATGTACATTCCGAAAGATGATAAAAGGTTTACTATGAAAATTGTTACTCTTCAATATAAGACATCGCAGATAGCCATTGGCCAATCATTTGCTGCATAGAAAATTCCTTAGTGAATATGCCCAAATTAGTTGAGCTTTCATTCAATCATTCATGTGCTTATGTGTATATAATAGCATAACATCTATACAATTTTAAAATGATACTATCAAACACAAAGAGCTGGTTAATCAATTGCAACATAAAGAAATTCCTTACTCATGCACCCTCACATTCAATGAAACATGGGCTAAATTTCAGTAAAGTTCCTGTGAAGAGGAATATTTGCTAGCTGTTTAGGAAGTACAAAATACCTTTTTAAATGAAAGAGTTAATTTCTTATCTCTCTTTACTAGTCAAGTAGAAATATTTGCGTATCTTATTAAAGAATCAAAGCCTACTTAGTAATAGGAATAACTCAAGCCTAAAAATATGTTTGTGGCATTTAACATCATTATCAGAGAATTATTATGAATAAAGTGCAGCCTTTTACTTCGAGACTATGATGCTTTGATTAAAAAGTGATTCCTTAAACCATGGATGTTAGGCTTAGGTTATTCAAGGAGTGATTCCCTAAATCTGCTAGTGTCATGCTAGTAGTTTTTATTTTATTTTCCTTCAATTCCTAATAGTTGCAGACCTGTTTTTAGTTTCCAAAGCCCTAAACACCTTGTTTTAAAACTTAAACTCTAATCACAGCGACTACAAACTTTCCCCTAGACTTGTCTTCCATCATATGACTAATCGTCAAGCCAAAAGGTACAAAAACAACAATATGCTAAAAAAAGAGAAAGAGAAAGAAACGCTCATCATAGGACGTTTGACACCTAGAATAATCAAGTTTGAGACAACACTGTTAGGGTACATTAACAGTCATTGCAATAATGGGTACAAGTAGCTGATCAAAATAGAAATATGATTAAAAAAAATGATTTGAGTTTTACAATTGACCAACTTTTAACTCTTAACCCTAACATAATTTGTCACAATCAATGTTCTATGATGTTCTTTTTCTAGATGGAATTCTTGTGATTTATCTTATATACTCTACCACTATGGTTAGTTTTCATAGCTGCATCTCTTTATATAAGAGAAATGAATGAAATGTATCCATGACACGAACATGTAAATACATTTTAGACTTCACGATATAACTAGGTCAATAAATAAATAGAACAAACAAACCCTACTTCAGTTTCACTATGTTTACCTCCCTCCAAGGCTACTATTTAATGCCCTCAACAGCCATGGTTTTGGTTTTCTTGATTCCTCAGCCCAACATTTTTGGAACCTGCAGAGTCAACAAAACATATAGCATGAAATTTGATATGCATAAGATTTTCAGCAACAAATGTAATGTAAACCAAGCAATTTAAATAATGACACAAACATTGATATGTATTGTATCTTAGCAACTTAAGGCAACACACCTATCGTTAAGAGTTTCAGTGCGATCCCATGTATCCAATTTCCAAACATCCTTCTCGGTGATGGGTCTCCTATATCCTAGCTTCATAAGGGGACTCATCCATCCAAAAACAATTTCTAGCAAACGAAGAATGAGATAGCAGATTTAGAAGATAAACAGTTACACAAAATGCAGTTTATTCTAAAGAAGACCACGAATAACCTTTGCACCATGCCTAAATTAGCATGTAATCGATGGAAGGTGTGAAAAAGATTACAGAACAAAGCTAAAATAACTCCATAACATTTCAACTAGTTTGCTCAGGATACTAGTGTGGCTCAATTTTCAACCATAGATGATTTATGTTGTTTCTTTCCCCACAAACTCTTTATACCTATATAAGAATTACTTACAAAAAAAACCATAACAAATTTCACATTCAATTCACAAATGTCTGTATTTTTTAGTTACATCAGAATTTTTGACCTCTTGGTTCCATTGGAGCATGTAAGAAAGATTGAGGAATAAAACTGTTAGATTCGATTTGTTCTCAGCAGCCCTGAGATATAATTTTAGGGTGATCTTTTGGTCATCTAATGCATTTATTACACTTGTTATCTCTCCCAAACATGTTCAAAAAATTTAATCAAAATTTTTAGTTATCAAGTTACATGTGTGTAAAAACAAAATCATTTTAATTGAGGAAGCAAATCATTTAACAGAAATAACCAAAGTAGATTAAACATGGAGCAACTAACTTGAATTAAAAAAAGGTCTAAAGACAAATGGAGAACACATATTAGGAGCTCATCCATCAAGCATAACAATTACCACAGCAATGGACATAACCTAATGTTCAACAATTAATGATTAAGGTCTTTGACAATTGGCAAAGCCACTATGAGAGTTTGTAAGTGATACACGATAACAAGTTACAAAATATACATACTGGAAATTATGTTGGCATGCCTCTCAGGACATATGTACTCTCCTCCAGGTAACTCTTCATATTCAGCATCATCAACAGATTCAGTTTGCATTGGAGTGTAACCAGGATAAGGATCCAAGTCAGGAATATACACAAGTAGTAGTATTCCAAACAAGCCCTAACCAAAACAAGACTTTTATATTAGAACCAAATATGTCTACACAATTTAATTCAATTTGGAAGCCTGCTTATGGAGAGAAAAGTAACTGACTCAGAAACCCAAGGATTGTGAATCACATTCTACCCTAAACTTTTGCATCCCCGAATATTGTAAATCACCACTTTCACCCAGCAGCAGAATAAATACAAGTTGTGCGACAAATTTGGTGATCTTGATCACAATATGACATAGATTCAAATTGCGTCAATAATAACCAAGCATAAATAGTTAACAAGTATATCATGTCACGTCTAGATGTTCAACAAGCTCTAAAATTATTAGCTCCAAATTGCATTCCATAGCAAGGCTGGGCTAAAAAAAAACTCATCCAACAAAACTTTCTTAACAGAGAACCAACAATGGAGAAATTCTTAAACATATGAATTTTAAAATTTTAGAGGCCATATTGGTTGCCATAAGCCATGTCTAATACCATCTTGAAGCTATTGAAGGAGAACCAGCCAAAGATTTTGATTTGCTATTTTCCTTTTAGTTTATTTGGAATTTCCATTGGCTATTAGAGATTTTAGGAATTCAATCACAATTCCTATTTAATATTAAAGTAGCTCTAATTAGGAATGTATCTTAATGACTACTGGTAACTAAGCAATTTAAATTTTGAATAGGGTTTGAGTGGGATTAAAACTTCAATTACATATCTTTTACAGGCATCATGTTTTGATACAATTCCTGTTTGACATGGAGAGAATAAAAAAATAAAAATAATTACATTAATTAGCAGAAAGCATGGTGAAGTGTAAGATTGGACCGCCCACACATCGTGGGGGCATTCGACTAGTCACCAGCTTAGCACTTAAGAGCCCAAGTAAATATTAAAAGGATATGGGGAACCAAAAACAGGAGTATCCTTTCAATCTTGAGGATAGAATAGGTAAATAGAAGCAAACCTGAACAATGACCTCACTAATGTATAGATGCAGTACAGCGCTGCAAAAACAATTAAAATTGTGAGTTTGCCTTTTCCCAATCAAATGTATAAACTAAAAGCACCTATAAATTGGAAATACAAACTTGTTATAGAACTCCTTCACTGTGAGGATAAGATTGAGCATCACTGCATCACCCACCAAAGTATAAATGACCCCAAATCGAACAAACCATCGAAATTCACGAATGTAGACTTTAATTTCTACAGCAATCATAACCAGCAAGGAGAACCAAGCAAGGGCCTCAATAATCAAGGAAACAATCTGTCAACATGAAGATGAAATGAATATTATTTGAATATGAACATCATCATTAGCTTATCAAAGTAGGACCATACCATACATCTGCTGATTAACCTCACCCACTCTTAATCTATTGATGATTTAAATGCACATGCTACTGCTAATCAAATGTATAGGAAAAATAAACCAGAAAAAAAAAATTACTTGAGAAAGGAGAAACAGCATAAGACCAGGGATACAGTTGCATACTAAAAAGAACACGAACCAAATGACCGGCTGAAAACACATCAGGGCAGAGGCATACACAACAAGAAAAAATCGGAAAACCGTCATAATATTGTTGTTGTTGACTTGGGCTGAAAAATACCAAAGGGAAATTAAATTCCTGTTTTTTTTAACCTTTGATTGTGGCCTAGGGCATAGGATTTTAAAAAAAAAGGAAGGATTTAATGGTTTTTTGAGTCCAATTAACGCAACTTACAATAATAAATATGAAGTTTGCAAGCTGAAACTACATTTTTGCAATCCATTTCAGTTATGACTGCAATGTAGACAAAGGCGTTCTGGTAAAGTAGTTTTGGGTTTTATACTTAGAGGTGCTTCTTGATACTTTTTTATATGGGGGCGCCAAAAGCATGGAAAATAACCTCCAAAGGAGAAATGGGATGCTTTTTATCATCCCAAAGTAATCTAAATTCCAAGGCCTGGCCATCATAGTTTTCATCTTCTTTTCTTTATCATGTATGAGAGTTGAGCCACACGCATAAAGTTTTCCACGATATAAATTAAGACACTAAGATTTAAAACGATGCTATTGTTTATCCAGATGAATAAAAAAATAAATGAAGAGGCAAAAGAAGAGAAGCAAACCTCAAACGGAGCAAGGCCTGTCTGTCCATCTAAATTGAGAACCGAAATACCCATGACCAATCTGTACAAGGGCTCGGCGGTGGAATAAAGAGCAAGCAGAGCCAGCAAATAGCCATACCACTTAGATCTCAAACTGAATCTTTGGAGCTTGAAGTCTCTCTTGGTAAGCCAGATTTTATAGAAGCAAAGTGCCATGAGAACAAGATAAGAAAGGGAGACCACCAGAGTGTCAGTGGCACAAGGTGTGTACGCACCAAATGCATTTTCCACTGCTTTAGTCCACACCCCATCTCTCACTGGTTTGCAGTACCAATCCAATGCTTCAAATCCCATCTTCTCTTCTCTTCTCTTCTCTTGTGCTTATTTAATTCCTCACTTCCATAGAAATTAGACCTGCAAAAATATATTTTAATTAAACAGACATAAGGTGTTAAATACTAAAAAGAAAAATTGAAACAGAAAATTTTGGCTAATAATCAAGTTAACGTTTATGAATATCACCAAAAACAAATGACAAGACAACAAATTTTAATTATTATCATATCAATATTAGCACTAGAACTGAAACAATAATTGATGATACAAATACCAATGTATTCTAATATTTAAGGAAAAAAATAAAAAAGAAAAAGAAAAGGGCGAGAATTTCAGAGAGAGGGAGAGAAGGAGCTAACCAACACCTTCTTCTTTTCTTTTCTTTTCTTTTTTATCAGTTCACTAAACGGATAGATAGTGTATAAAAGAGAGAAAATATCAAAATCCTAAGCGAGTGGTTAAAACGAAGAAGTAGCCACCTCCGTTCTGGTCAACCAGAGGAACCATAGAAACAATACTTGACAACTTCAACGAGTAACCCTAAAAGAAAAACAAAAAATAGAGAGAGAGAGGGAGGGCGTACAGATTCGTCATCGCTTACGTACAAATTTAAAAGTTAATTAATTTAATCGAAGAAAAACAAAACTAGATTCGATGCGGATAGTTTTTATATGGGTGGTGTATCTATCCTGGATGCTAGCTGAGAATAATGCCAGAGAGCACGGAAATTACCCCTTGAAGAGTACAGCCAACAACAGACCAGCAGACGTTCGTTCTTTCTTACTTACAATTATACAACCTACTAATCACAACTACTTTTTATTTTCTAAAAAGGTCCCTGGTCAAATGAAAAAACAAGTTTGTCCTCTCCACGATCCCCGCAGGCTCTTTTGTGCTGCTCAGGGACTTGGGAGGCCCGGCTATCAAGTTGGGCTCAGTCTGTTCGGCCCAATTTGTTTTACATTTTGATTAGTTTTTTATTTGGCTTGCCTTCGATTTCAAAGTAACCACACGCTTTACTTACTTTACTTTGGGTGTTTAGTATGATATTTTTTAAAATAAATTTTTATTTAAAAATATTTTTTTTTATATTCTCTTTTTATTTTAATATTAACACATTAAAATCATCATAAAGCATTGAAAAGCATTAATTTATGCCCCATTTTTGTTTTTGTTGATGGAAATGTTTTTGAAAAAAAAAAAATTTATATTTTTATATTATTTTTTATATGTTAATATCAAAAATAATATAAAAGGGACGTGAACTTTTTTATTGATTATGCAAATTAGCCCCTAATGTTGGAAAAAAAAAGATATTGAACATTTCTAAGTTTTAAATTTGGTCTCTAAAGCTTTAATTAAATTAAATCAAAGAAATCGAATTTTGTTTCATTAAACTGAACATTAATCAAGCGATAACTTTTTATCAACATCTTGAGATTTCCGTATATAAGTATGAAAAACAAATCAAGAAGGCTAATTATAAAATTTGATTAATGCTAGAGTTAATTTTTTGCTCTACTGTAATAGGTATCGAGACTTGCTTAGTACTTGCCCTCATCATGGTTTTGAAACATGGAGATTGGTTTCACATTTCTATGAAGGGTTAACACCTAAAGATAGGCAAATGGTTGAATTGATGTGCAATGGAACTTTTGAAGATAAAGACCCTGATGAAGCAATGGAGTACTTAGACTTGTTAGCTGAAAATGCTCAAAATTGGGACACCGCGGGTACTTGTGAGGCACCGAGTAAAACTCAACCTCATACATCTAGTGGAGGTATGTACAACCTTAGGGAAGATCATGACCTTCAAGCCAAGTTTGCATCTTTAGCTAGAAAAGTCGAGGCACTAGAATTGAAAAAGAGTGGTCAATTAAAATCTGTTGAAAACATTGTGTGTCAAATCTGTGAAACAAATGAACACTCAACCAACGATTGTCCAACCTTGCCTTCTTTTAAAGAATGTCTCCATGAACAAGCCCATGCTTTAAACAGTTTTCAAAGGGCCAACCACAACCCATACTCCCAAACATACAACCCTGGTTGGAGGAATCACCCAAATTTCAGTTGGAAGAGTGACAATGCACAAACTTCACAACCACCGTTTCAAGCACACCATAATTTCCAAAATTCTCATGGATATGCACCTCCTTATGCTCCACCTCCTAGAAGAAATCTTGAGGAAACATTGCATGCATTCATTGAAAAGCAAGAGACAATCAATACTCAACTTGCTCAAAACATGACAGATTTTAAAGATACTCTTGCAAAATTAACATCTGCTCTCAGTTTCCAAGAGAAAGGTAAGTTTCCATCTCAAACACAACAAAATCCCAAAGGGCAATACAATGCAAATGCAAGTAGTTCCGGAAGCCAACACATGGATCAAGTCAAATCAGTCACTACTCTGCGCAGTGGTAAGGTTATTGAAAAACCCTCTCTTGAACCTTATGAGAAAGATGATGAGTCAATCTTTGAGGGTAAGGAAGGGGTTGAATCTGAAAATTGCAAAGAAACGACTGATTCACCGCCAGCACTTCCATTTCCTCAAGCCATGACCAAACAAAGGAAAGTCAATCACAATTCTGAAATTTATGAAATTTTCAAACAGGTAAGGATCAATATACCTTTGCTGGATGCTATTAAACAGGTTCCTTCCTATGCTAAATTTTTGAAAGATCTATGCACTGTGAAGAGGAAACTGAATGTGAAAAAGAAAGCCTTTCTAGCCGAACAAGTAAGTGCTATTCTTCAGAATAATAATGCTTTGAAATATAAAGACCCTGGTTGTCCTACAATTTCTTGCTTTATTGGAGAGCATAAAATTGAAAGAGCCTTACTTGATCTTGGTGCTAGTGTGAATTTACTTCCATATTCAGTTTTTCAGAGTCTCAATCTAGGTGAGTTAAAACCAACTTCTATATCTCTTTTACTTGCCGATAGATCTGTAAAAGTGCCTAGAGGAATAATTGAAGATGTGTTAGTACAAGTCGATAAATTCATTTATCCTGTGGATTTTATTGTCTTGGACACAGAACCTGTTGAAGCATGTAATTCATTTCCTGTTATTTTAGGACGTCCGTTTCTTGCAACCTCTAACGCATTGATTAATTGTAGGAATGGACTGATGAAGCTATCATTTGGAAACATGACATTGGAGATGAATATTTTCAACATTTGCAAGCAACCTGGAGATGATAATGATTTACAAGAAGTAGATCATATTGATGAATTAGTTTATGATCAACTTGAATCTACTTTAAGTAAAAATGAATTGGATGAAACTGAAGATTTGCAAATGGTTTATTCTGAGGAAGAAATCACGAATGAAACAAGCACCGAAAATGTTGATGCGAATCTTTTGTCAACAGTGACAACAGATTCGACATCTGACATCACACCAATCGATGATTACTTTCCTAACAAATCCTTACTTTCTCTTAGTTCAATGCCTTGGTATGATAAAAATATTAATTTTCTTGCTTTAGGAGATTTGCTAGCTGATTGGAGTACCCAAGACAAAGAAAAGTTTTTGAACGAAGTGAAGAGCTTTTATTGTGATGACCCTAACTTATTCAAATATTGTCCTGATCAAATATTTCAAAGATTCATTCCCGACAATGAGGTAAGTAGTGTCATTAAACTTTGTCATTCTGAAGCATGTGGAAGTTATTTCTCGTCAAAAAAGACTGCTGCAAAAATCTTTCAAAATGGATTTTATTGGCCCACCATGTTCAAGGACACACATGCATTCTGCAAAACTTGTGAAAATTGTCAAAAAATTGACACTGGTCAAAAAGTTTTGTTTTATGATTCTCAACTCTATGCATTCCCTAAAGAGCTAAGATTAAGATGGACCAATCCTTATGGGGCCTGTGATATTGAGAATTCAATGAATGACAATGATTTTAAGGAAAATGGACATCGTTTGAAAGCTTACTTTGATAATTTTCCTAGTGAAAATGAATCAGCTGGTTTGAATGATCTTGTAGATAAAGGTTGATTATTTTGTTTTTCTCACATTGTTTTTGTGTTTCTTTTTGAGTGATTTTTGCTAGTTTCTCTCACCCCGGTCAAATGGCGGATAACGGTACTCCGTGACTTAAGTCGGTTCTTTCAGTTTCCCACAATAACTGATATTTGTGTATATATTTGTGCAATTCTTTGAATCTCTCTTCTAATTCTCATTTGAAAATGGACACTAATCTTGAAAAATTGAAAAAGTATTTTCCCGCTCTGCCTCAGAATGCGATTACAAAAATTTACCGTGCTAGATGTGCAAGATTGAGATTGTTAATGAATCATGGAATTCCTGAAGATATTCGTTGGTTGATTGAAGCAAAGGTCCGATTATCAGGTGAGTCCTCTAATTTCTTTATTTCACACATGCCTGGAACAGGTAAAAGCACTTTTGCAAAGAAACGTCGTGCAAAACGACTAGAAGTCTGTCATCGATGTGCTAGATGGACTTGTAATACACAATGTCGTTCTTTAGGAATGGTATCTATAAACCGTGAAGATAAAATACAATTCATTAAGGATGGCCTGAGTAAGGAGTCTTTAGATAATCTTCTATTGACTCTTGAGACGCATCCTAGTGGAGATGTGCATCGTGCAATTCATGATTTATGGCCACTATTTCATAAAGAACATGATCGACTTAGTCTTGGGAATCTGACTAAAAAAGACCCTGTTTGCCAGTTTTTAAGAAAACTGGATGGGAAGCCTATCCCCGACCCATAGAGGGCGTTTAAGCCGTTCTTGGACGTAAAACCAAGGGAAGATGTGAGCCACAATCACAACTACCTGTACATACACATGTTTTTTTTCAAAAGTAAATAAATAAATAAAAAGAGAGAGAGAGTGTGTGAGACTCTAGCTGGCCTACATATAGATGTTATGATTGCCTTTCTAATTTCTCATCTATAAAACCCTCTTTTCCTTCCTTTCATTTCTACTCAACCCATACATTTAACAAATACAGAAGTGTGTAGAAATGGCAAGTTCCTCAGGTCATCAAATAAGAAATATTTGTGTTTTCGGTGGATCTAGTCCTGGGAAAGAAAAGGAGTTTTTAGAATCAGCAAATCATCTTGGTTAGGTGCTAGCTGAGAGAAAGATTCATTTAGTGTATGGGGGAGGCAGTCTTGGGTTAATGGGAGGTGTGTCAATAGCTGCATTTTTAGGAGGTAGTCAAGTTTTGGGGGTCGTCCCTGAAGCTTTGGCACAAGGGGACATCATTGGAAAAACAATTGGAGAGGAACTTCAGGTCTCCACAATGTCGGCTCGAATGAATGCAATGTTTAACCATGCTGATGCTTTCATTGCTTTACCAGGTGGTCTAGGCACATTGGAAGAGATCTTTCATATTTCCTCTTGGGCTCAATTGCACATTCACCATAAACCCATAGGTTTGTTAAATGTTAATGGTTATTATGATAAGTTGTTGTCTTTTCTTGATCATGCTGTGGAACAGGAATTTCTAACATCTTCTGCACGACAAATCATAATCTCTGCTACTACTGCTGAACAATTGATTGACCAACTACAATCTTTCATTCCTGTGATTGATCCTTCCATGAGTCGCATAAATTGGTCATCTACGGGAAGCCGTAAAAAGCTTAGATTGGATTTGAGCCTTCATTTGTGAATTTTTGTGTCTTTTGGTTTTATTATTGTGTTTTGTTATTTCTTATTTTTGTTTTAGTGTGTTTCAGGTTTTGTCAGTGTTCGTTATTTCAGGTGATATCTTTTATACTCTATCTTTCTACCTTAGAACATTGAGGACAATGTCTCGTTTTGGTTGGGGGGAGAGGGTAGTAGTTGATAAAAAAAAATTGTTTTTCATTTCATAAAGCATGTGCATAATTGTTGTTACTAGGATGGCAGAGTAAAGGAGTTCTTTTGTTAAAGTGACTCTTGAGACGCATCTTAGTAACCATTCTTAACAAGGTCTATTATAATACTTCCTGAAATATTCAGGTTTACAAACTCTCGTATTGTTACCACTTAATTCTGCTCATATACTTATTTAACATGTATTTTTTAAACCTTAATTTACACACACACACTTTAACATATGATTGTGGGTTGCATATTGGATTATTACATTATTTATGTTCTTTTGTTAAAGGTAACAACTAAGGGAAAGGGATTGTATATAATTAAAAAACAAAAAGAAAAAAAAAAGAAAAAAAGAAAAAAAAATGATGATAATAAAAATGTAGATAAGTTTGGTTTCGTAGCCTCCCTAACCTAAGCAATTAAGTCCGAAGGGGTGTTTTAACACCTAATACCCTAAAGTCAACTGACTTGGGAGCTATTGGCCCAACGCTTGTTACATGGGTTGAGGAGAAAAGCTTAAGGGAATCAAACATTGCACTATCTACATATCAGTATCTGCGACCCGAGTTACTAAGCTCGTAGGGGTGTCTTAACACCTAATGCCCTAAGACCAACTGGTCTGGGAGTCATTAGCTGAAAGCTCGTTACATGGGTTAAAGATGCATGATGTTTTTAAAGTATATGTATATAGAGTTAAAAAAAAAAAGACAAAAATAGTAATCCCAACCCAAGGAAGTTAACCTTAAACATTAGAACAAAAATTTTGTTTTCTTCCAAGAAAAGCCCCATAATTATGTGTTGATACATTGAGCACAAAAGAAAGGTTTATTAATATCTTGTTAAGAGGTATTGAGCAGATATATAAATTTAATGAGAGTTTGTTTATCTGGATAGATTAATGGAAGTTAAATGATGAATACCTTGCTTTGTGGAATTTGCAAATTGTTTTTCTATTTAACGCTTTGATTACTAGGGACTAGTAATAAGCTGGTTGGGGGGTGTGATTAGTACTTAAAAGTGCATTTTTATCATGGTTTTATATCATTATTTTGCACTTGAAGTATTAATAACTCCTTAACTAAAGCATGTTTTATAGTAATATATCTAATAATATAAGATACCTTTAATTTATGGTAAATGTTCATTTTAATTGTAGGCCTATCATATAAATGAAAGGATTGATTAATGAATTTAAGAACTGAAATTGAAAGGACAAAGAGATGACCAAACTTAGAAAAGAGATGCTGGTGCAATCCAAACCAAAACACTGTTTGGTAATTAGATCATATCTGGAGCTGTAGATCTCAGATTTAGGTCCACTTCAATTGGGTCATATCTAGAGCTATATATCTCAGATTTAGGTCCAATTTATATGGATGGAAAGGTAAGACATAGGCCTACAACTTTCATATGGAGCCCAAGATCTAAAAAGGCCATTTTCAAGTCCAAATTGTAGCAACAATAAAGAAGTCTGAATCTATCTTCCAACCCGAGCATTGTTCAGTGTTTATCATATATCTGAAGTTCTAGAAGTCCAAATGACCTCAATGTTTAACACAAGAAAGCTGAGACAATTTCCTACAACTTTCATGTTTTCAAGTGGCTCCAATTTTAACGTTATCAATGACGTTTTAGGTAGACAAGAGAAGATAAGGATTATCACCAAGTCAAGAGTTGGTCACCCACTCATCAATTAGTCATCAAATCAATAGTTCTCAATTTTGGCCTATAAAAGGAGGCATTTGCCATGCATTTAGGCATCTTGGTTTCCAGATCAAGATCATGCTCTTGCTTTCTCTCTTTGTATTTTTTGTAATGTTTATGCTTTGCTTTTATTAATATCAAGTTTATGCCTTTCATTTACTTAGTTAAGTTTTATCTTATCTATGTTCTTCTTTTGTTTATTTATTTTTCTTTCTTTTATTATGTTTAGCTAAGTTTATTATGTCAAGGTGAAAAGGTTACACTAATGGTGTAAGAATAAGTATAGTGTAAACTTAATATGGACTTTAATGTTTGATACTAACATGTTTTGTATTTGTTATCTTGTTCACTCTTTAATACTTTGCTTGTTAAATGACTAATCTTGATTTATGTTGTATAACACTTGGTATAACAAATGCTTGGCACTTTCATAGTTCATACTGCATGGTATAACCGACACCTCAGCTATGAAAGGAACTTGATTTGTTGTTAACATAAGTTATAATCATAAATGTTTGACGAGATTTACAAGTATTAGCATTAATCGAACAAGATGACTAATGTAATCATGTTAACAATCTATAATCTGATTGGAACCTCCTTTGTGTGTGGTTTCTAATTGAATAATAAGAGTTTAAACTATACTTGTTTGACATACCATTAGTGGAACCTCTAACCTTAACATTTGTTATTATCATTGTTTAATCCTTACATTAATATTTCATCTCAAAGTTCTCATCTTCTTCTTCTTTTTCTCCTTCTTCTCTTTCTTTATTATTATTATTATTATTATTATTATTATTATTATTATTATTATTATTATTACTATTATTATTAGTATTACTATTATTATTATTATTATTGTTATTGTTATTGTTATTATTATTATTGTTGTTATTGTTATTGTTATTGTTGTTGTATAACTGTTGTTTATAATTTGTACAATTAACCTCCCTGTGGTTCGACCCCGGTCTTGCTGAATTATTTATTACTTCGACACTCCTGCACTTGGGAGAAGACATCAATCTTTTTGTTGTGTCATTTATCCTTTGTCTAATCTAATTAATTAGTTTTTAGTTTGCAACCAAGTAATCAAGTATTTTATTAATGAGTATTTCTTAAATTCACTTCAAACATTTAATGTGACCAAAAGATAACAACTAAATATTACCACCTAATATTTTTAAAAAAATTATTTTAACAATATAATTTTTTCTCATGCTTTATTTGATAAACTTTTAAAAGTAGTTAAAGGAATATAACTCGAAATGTTTGAGGCTCCATCCATATAACACCTAAAAACTGGTTTTTGTTTTAAGAATATACCCTGAAAAGGTATTTTGTTTTGACTTTTGAAAAAAAAACAAAAGGATTTGGTTCTAATATAAAGTTGCAAAAAAGTAAAGATATGTCACCCATGAAAATACATCAGTTTTTTTATTTCAGAAAGGGCAAGTTGCTTGTGAAAATCAATCGGTTTCTAAAAAGAAAGGTCATCCATGAAAAAAAAACTAGTTTTTGAATTTCATAAAAGGCAGGTTGCTAATGAAAATAGATAATTTCTAAAAGGGAAGGTCATCCATAAACATAGATTAGTTTTTAAAATTCAGAAAGAACAGGTCACCTGTGAAAACATACAAGTTTTTAAAAAGGAAGGTCACCCATGAAAATAGACCACTTTTTGAATTTCAGAAAGGGTAAGTCGCTAGTGAAAATAGACCAATTTCTGAAAAAGAAGGTCACCCATAAAAATAAACTAACTTTCAACTTTTAGAAATAGCAGGCCACTTATAAAAATAGATCAATTTCAAAAAGGCAAGTCATCGATAAAAATATAATAGTTTTTTTAATAGGGAAGTTGCCTATGAAAATTTTTTATTAGGAAAGTCGCTTATGAAAATATATCGGTTTTTGAATCTTCTAAAGAGTAAGTCGTCCGTAAAATTAGATCAGTTTCTAAAAGGGAAGTCGTCCATAAAAATAAATTAGTTTTTTAAATTTAGAAAAAGTAGTTAGCCCGTGAAAATAAATCAGTTTCTGAAATGTGAGGTTGTCCATGAAAATAGACTAGATTTTGAATTTTAGAAAGGATTGGTCTCTCATGATAATAGACTAGTTTCTAAAAAAGAGGTCGTTTGTGAAAATAGACCAGTTTTTGAATTTTAAAAAGAGCAGGTCGCCGGCAAAAAAAGACCACTTTTCAAATTTTAGAAATGGAAGGTCATCCGTGAAAATAGACTAATTTTTGAAAAAGGTCGCCATTAAAATAAACTAGTTTTTAAATTTTAGAAAGGGACAAATCAACTGTAAAAAGAGACCATATTTTTCTTTAAGATAGGCAAGTCGCTTGCAAAATAAACCAGTTTTGAAAAAAGGAGATCACCTATAATTATGAAACATTTTCTCGAGAAGTTTGGTCACATATTTAATCACTTATCTTTGTAAACTCACTTTGCAAAAGCTTTGATTTTGCTTCATAAGCATTGTAAAAAGATGACATTTGTTGCAACCTATTTTATGATAAAATAGATAATAATAAAATAAATGCAAAGAAATACATCTGAAGTAAGCCTAAATAAAATGCTCAAGCCCAATGATGGAAGACCATAATGCCAAGTGAAAATTGGTAGGCCAAAATAACAATCCAAGGTTTTAATTAACAAAACCCATTAATAAAAAAACAATTAGGTATTTAAAGACTCAATTGGAATTTTCAAAGGTTTAATCGCAAGGGAAATCAACTTTTAGAAGTCAATTTTGATATCAAATGTAACAATTGAATTTTAAGGACTCAATTGGAAGCTTGTGAAGTTTAATTAATCAAATTAGGAGTTTAATTGCATGAATTTCAAAGTCTCTTAATTGAACATTTTATGAACCAATGATCAACTTGCAAAACACGTGTAACTTTAAGGATTGGAACTAGGAGAAAACAAGGGTTAAAACAAAAAAATCAAAAGTTCAGAGGTCATTAAAGGGGTCTAATTGAATAAATCAGAGATCAATGATTAACTTGTAAAATGCGCTCAAAATTAGGGATGATAAATGAATATGTAAGGACATAATTGCATAAAATTAGAAAGAAAAAGGAAAAATAAGTGTAACATAAAACGAAAACATAAAAATAAAGATCAAATTAAAAATTAACATCTTACATCAAAAGGTATTAATCTGTAAGAATTAGTCAAAACGATGTCGTTCAAGGTATTGTGCTTCTTTGTATTTAGTTTTTTTGTTGATTGGGTGGGTACTTTCAAGGAAATGAATATGACGTTTATAACCACTCTAAAGGTTGCAATTACCACTATTCAACTAAAAAACAGCCCCTCTACAACCCTATATTTTAAAAATCAAATGTTTACATCCCATATTTTTCATTGATCTCTACAACATTTTATCCCTAGTCAACCAACATTACAGTTTTTGTCTCCATGTTGTTTGAGTATACATTTTCAAATATTTAAATATAAAGCTTTCAAATATTTAAATATAAAGCTACAAACTTCCAAATCAAGCAAAAATATATCCAATTGAAAGGTATGATCTCTCTCTACTAATTTTAAGAGGTCTCATGTAATGTTAACATCTGAGTTGCTCCAGCGAAGCCATGAAAATGACCAACCCATTAAGCCTTGATAGGAACATCTATTTATAGAAAATCACTTAACTTTTTTCATATGTTCCCATTTAGAAACCCCTCAAGTTCCATCAAAGGTTTTGAACCATTCTCTTTAGGTCCTAAGGTAGAAAACACCTCACATTAGTCTTCAAGCTTATTCCAAAACCACATAAACCCAAGACCATTAGTTCCATTGCAAAACCCTAACAACCCATTTAAAAGACTTAAATCCACGTATAAAAGAATGGAGTGCAAAAAAAAAGTAGAAAAAAAGGGGAGAAAGTGAAAAGAAAAGAGTAAAAGAAAAAACAAAGCAAAAGAAAAAAGAAAAAAGAAACCTAGGATAAGGTACAAGGATTCTATCTAGAAGGATTTGGAAGCTTCAACCTTATACAGGGAGGCCTGAAAACAAGAAGAAAGCCAATCAACACTAAGAATCGATTCATATTTAGGATTATCAAACTAAGAAGGTACATATATTTTGCATGCATTTTGAGATTTAATAACTAATTTTCTAAATCCGTGAGAATTTGAACAATATTTTAATAACCAAAAGTTTAATTCTTGAGAATTAATGGTTAATATTTTGGTATAGAACACTGGACCTACAAGTGAGGTTAGTAGTCAAAATATCAAAAGTTGAATAAAAAATTAAATAAGATGGAAGAAAAAAATCTAAAGAGGCAAAAAAATAAAACTGGATATATCTGGGTCTGGCTGAAAGCGAACCCAATAACTATATGATCTACACTTCGTTGCGGGTCAAATATTTTTATTTTTCATAAAAAATTATTTATGCAGGTTTTTCAACGCATTTTGATAGTTAAAAAATATAACAAATCAAAAAGTTTATACACACATGTAATCAAATAAACTATGAATTATGTATGTTATTAAATAAATAAATCATTAATAACACCTAAAAACAAAACTTGAAAAAACGAGAAACAAATATAGATCAAAAGATTAAATCTTATTTTAATAAGATATTAAATTGATTGAATAAAAAAAGAAAAAAAAAGGAATAATATGTAAGGCTACACATATAAAAAATATCATCTAAAAATAAATATTTTTTTTATTTTCAAAAACACATTTTTTCTATATAAAAGATAAAAATATATATATATAGATGAACTAGAAAAACCACTCTAAAAATTAAACACATAACAAAAAAAAAAAATTAATA
>NW_011500907.1:10936-18164 GCF_000495115.2 Populus euphratica | reverse complement strand
TTTTTTCTATATAATATATATATATATATATATATAGATGAACTAGAAAAACCACTCTAAAAATTAAACACATAACAAAAAAAAAATTAATATTTTTTACAAGAGGCCTTGAATAAAATAAAAAAGAGGAGATGTTTTTTTATTTTTTATTTTTAGTTTTTTAACAGGTCATGTCACTTTATTTTTATTCAATTTCATTCTTTAAAGTTATATTTTCATAACAACCATAATCATCAAATCCAACATGAGAGTTGACCTAGCCAAGGAGCGGGTCCCAAGTTACATGAGTTGATTCGAGTCAACCTAAAAATATTAGAAAAAAATATTTGAGAATTTAATATTTTATATGAAAAAAATTAAAAAACAATCGATATGGATATAAGCTATGCATGTACACAATTAAGTTTAAAAGATTATTTCAGAAGGTTTTTTTATTCTACATTAAAAATATATTATTGTATTCTTCTAAGTTGAAGTATTTAAACTAAAAATATTTTTATCCACATTAAAAAAACATAACTTTTTTCTTATGAATATGGAATATATATACTAAAGGCCTTCAAATCCCACATTGAAAAAATAAAATATTCTTCAAATATTTATATAGTGAACTTTGAAATGAATTAGTAATCAATTAAAAAATATGAAAAAAAGTTTCTAGGTATAAGAAAAAACATTTGAAAAAAAAAACTTTTACCAGGTTTTTGTCAGGTCACTCGAGTTTTAAGTTGACCTAGCGGGTACACTAGTTTATTTTGGGTCTAACTTCAGACCTAGATTTTGAATGAAACAAACCATTCAAAGGCCTCGGATCACCTAGAAAATTTTTTAAAAAATATTTGAATTTTAAATATTTTATATGAAAAAAATTTAAAAAACAATTCATGTGCATATACGCTATACATGTTGTAAATAATTTAGTTTAAAAAATTATTTCAAAAGATTTTGTATCCCACATTGAAAAGATACCATCTTATTTTTCTAAGTTGAAGTATTTAAACAAAAAAATTTTATTATCCCATATTTAAAAAGCATAGCTTTTTTTTTTCTGCAAAACATAAAGTATATATATAAAAGGGTTTCAAATCCCATATTGAAAAAAAAAATATTCTTCTAATATTTATATAATGAACTTTAAAATGAGTTAGTAACCAACTAAAAATTATATATATAAAAAAGAAAGGTCTTTGAGTATGAGAAAAAACACATTTTAAAAAAAAAAGAGGTCTTTACGGGGTTTCTGTCAGGTCACCTGAGTTTCGAGTTGACCTAGTGGGACGACCAATATACTCCGAGCCAATTGCAAGCCTAAATTTGCAATAAAGCAGACCCTACCAATGCTCTTGGTTTTTGGTGGACAGCGAGGCACAATGCTAGTGGATCCTGTTAGCAACAAGACCTAACAACATTGGGTATGACTTGATCACCAAACTCAATAACATTAGGTCTGACTGTCAAACCATATTTAGTAGCTTTTAGCAAAAAAATAAAAAGAAAGGAAAGGCAACACCCCAGCTGCACTTTTTGACTAAAAAATAGCAAAAACAACACCTTCATGGCACTACAGTGTCATCCACAGTGCAAATACTCTATGTCTAATGTGTGATCCATAATGCAATGAGTCTATATCCATAGTAAATGTACAGTGTTTTCCTCACGCCATTTAAAGTATAGTATAATAAAAAAAAAGTCCTATCAATTTATTTCCTTTTTATCGTATGAAAAATATACATAAAAAAATCTAAAGAGACAAAAAAATAAAATTAAACATATTTAGCTTTAGCTGAAGGCCGGACCCAGTAACCTCGTAGCCAGACCTAATAATGTTAGGTTCAGCTGCCAAGCTAGACTCATTACCTGTTGAAAGCGATTTGGGTCTCACTGCCAAGCCATACCCAATAGTTATTGGCATAATAAACAAAGAAGACAACACCTTTTAAGAGCAATTTTTAATTAAAAATCAGCAAAAATAACACCCTCATAATGCTATAATAACATTCACAATCAAACACTCCATATCTATAGTATGATTCACAGTGCAATAAATATATATATCTATAGTAATTATACAATATTTTTTTGAAGCTTATAATATATTATGCATACACCGCTAGATTCTTTGGAAGAAAATGTTTCTTGAATTCAATATCCCTCTAAACTAACAAAATATTTTTCGTATAATGAAAAAGAAAAGCTTCTTGCAAACAAACTAGTGAGCAAACTTGTCGAGACAACAATTTCAATGTAGCCTTGCCAACTCTTCAACTCTCTCGTAAAGCTCCTCTAGAGTAGTATTCATTGTCTTACCAATCTTTTCCATCCGACTATAGCTAAGATCAAGGAATGCCTTTATAGATCACCATCCAAGAAATTTTTGGCATTTACAGTTTTCTTGTCGTTGTTGAATAATCATCATTGCTTATAACTCAATCCTCCAACTCCCTTTATCACTTTTTTTAAGTTTGACTAAAGCTTCTCCAAAAAAAGATATTGCTCACGATGAAGTGAAGCAATGACCCCCAATTATACCATTAACAATCCTTAATATAACAATTGGGATCTAACCACCATCAGAATCGGGTAAGTGTATAATAAGGGAACCATGTCTGAATTGATTGACAAATTCTCCAAGGTGATACTCTCCTAACACCTCAAGACGGCTTCGTTCCTCCTCAGTAGCACCTTCATTATTTTTCCAAACTATAAATAGGTTAAAGTTATTTTGTGCACCAAGGTAAATGTCATAATTAAGAATCTCAACTCCTAACATCTAATTTGCATTATAATCATAAGCTCTCACTTCAATAATGCCTTATTCATGCTAAAGACAAATGAAGAATTATGTCAAGCTAAGAACCATAAAAAACATAAATACTAGGACTCAGTGTGGATAAAAAGCTAGTTCTAAGGACAAGAACCATAAAAAATAGGCTCTTAACTTTTGATATATTACTAATGTTAAAGAAAAAGTAGCCGAGCAGCAATCAAATGTAATGGCCATGACGTTGGCATATGGAAAACATACATAACCTAAATTATTAGTATAAACCAAAATAAAAATTAGACTACAAAAGACTACCTGTCTGGAAATGCACGCAGTAAAGTTAAAAGGATATATATTGCTTGACCGCTTTTTATGATCGGCTTGTTTTAACTCGCAAGTGCACGAGTGCGCGATGTAGCAATTAACTCGGTAAGATCGAGATCATATCCATAGAGAGCTAGATCTGGAAATTAAGTTAGGTAACAAAAAAAAACTCAAGAGAAATTAAATTAACAATAACTTGATTGAAAATAATTGATGGATTTGTTTTCAAAGATGAAAAAGTGTAAATAGATTTTAAATGACAAGAAAAAGTAAGTCTTGGTCCAAATCAATTTTAATGGTGATGTATTGGTGATTTCTTCAACATATATAAGATAACTCAACCTAATATCAACGATGGTGATATTAGATCAGAAGATATTGCAATGAAGTATAGAAAGATGAAGATTGATTATTGTTTAAGAATGAACAAGTACTTTCATATTAAGTAAGACATTGAATCAAGCAATCTCTATACCAAAACTAAAGTTTGTGCATAAAAATTCAAGATTATAACATTACCTAAATGATTTCTAAAATTTCTTTGCAATAATAAATCATTCATGAAGAAAATGAGAAGATAAACATTAAGATTCATTCATATCCTAAAGAACTCACCTCAATCACCATCATCCTTGATTTGGATCCAAGAAAGAGATTAGCCAACCATGATTATATATAAGAATACTTCAATAAAAATGAAATAACTTGAATCAAACTGAAATAATAAGTTTTACAAACTAAAGAACCAAAATCTATAAAGAAGAACACAACACAATTTCAGAAAAAATTCGGACACAAATCTGACTCTAACTTTGGACAGAAATTTGACCCTCTTAGAAGCCTCCTCTCGAGATGTCTATTAGAGATATATTTATAGGAAATTCTGTCACCTTTCCAGATCATTAAAGAACAGCTCATTTGGACACTTGAGTCAAAAGTTATGGGCAAAACACCGAAAGGTGTTCTGAAAAATCAAATCAGGACAACTTTACAACCACTTTGGTGCTCGTTTTCTTCCTCATTTATGAGCTATCTCTTTCTTCTTTTTGACCCAAAATAATGTAAAAATGTCCCCTCCAGCTTTCCATCCATGTGCTTACCTTCTTGGATCAATAGATTACCCAAAATAAATCAATTGTTGTTGTGTGGACATGTAAGATCATGAATTGTGTTTGGGCTGATTTGAAGGTTGATTTGGGGCTGAATTTAAGCATCAAATAAGTATACAAATATACCTATTATTTGGGCTAAAATTGACATTGAAACCTTGAGTATTTAATGGTTGAAGTTTGCACACAACATAAGGCAAGTTTGGGCTTAAAATAGATCATATGATATTCTTTTCTAGAATTGGAATATAATTGATTTTTGGGACAAATTTGGAGTACTTATTATAACCAAGATTTGCTTCAATCTTCAACTAAATGTCTCTTCAATTCTTTGTTCTGAATTCCGACGTTGAATTTCCTGAATTAATTCATTTAAGCTCCAAAAACCTATCGAAACATTAAAACAAACTTCATTACTGAAAAGCACATCAATTATTATAAAAAAAACCAAATAAAACCAATAAATACATATGTAAAATAAGAGACTTAATGACACTTTTGATGCACAATCACATGATTGACTTCTTTCAAGTTTACATTGCTATAAAGTAGTTTCTTGTTGCTACTGTAAATGATAGCTGGTCTATATAATGCACCTAATATATATGCGGCATTCTTCGATGAAAAAGTGCGGAGTGTTAAAGGCTAGATGCCCAAAGACACCCTTTTTCTATCTTTTAATTCACCAGTACTCAAATTTAATAGGAAGTTTAAGAGGTGACCATCTCTAAGGCTACATAACAAGTATGATATTTGACAAACCTGAGGGGTAGTTCAATTAGCCAAGTCTTGAGTTTACTTTCCAATAGTTATGAGTTCGAGTCCTTTCAGGCCCAAGGGGGCTTATATAGTCGTTAACTTCAGGTCCCGTAGGATTAGTCGAGGTGCATATAAGTTGGCCTGGATACCCATAATAATAATAATAATAATAAAGTATAATATCTGGCTAGGAATAGATAAGATTAGTGAATAGAGAATAGAGAAATTATAAACATTCAAAAGTACCACCCTCCTCTACGGGTAAAAACCAAACCAATATGAAACCCAAATAATGAATTGGTGATTTTCATTTTCACTATTTATAATAACAAGTCAATTATATAATTTCGATCCTACCAAAGCAGGGTAAGCACCCAACAAACATCAAATGAATGGCAGAGGAGTAATGTCAAAAAATTTCTTGGCTTGTTTGGTACAGTAAACTTTCTGAGAAATATTATCTACAAGAATAATTTATCTTTTATTTTGAAACAAGAATTCTGTTCTTTGCTCATGTGACACAATGTATAACATAGAGTTCAAGCCATGAAGCAACGTAAGTAGGTCCAAAAATTAAAAAAAAAAAAACTAAGATTGAAATTGATAAGCATACCCCTTTAAATGAACACAAAAGAATAGAGCAATAATTTTCAGATAGACAAGGTTGCCACCACTAGTTGCCAATAAAACCTGTCTAACAAGTGGTTCAATACTAAAATAATTTCTCATTCTCTTACTTGTAGGAATTGGATGTTAGGCCCAAAAATATCCAAACACTCTGAAAGGTCGCAACATAGAACATAGCAAAAACCTATATTATCAGCGACCATTGTTTACAAACACTTTCATTAAAGTTAGCATTAATCAAATAGAATCCATACAATTAAAATGCCAACAAATCACATCAACTTGCAATTGCTGTAGTCAAATCATAAACAAATCAATGTTGCTTACTGATTTTTAGAAGTAACAAGTTAGCAAAACCCCAACTGATTTTTTGCAAACTATCTATTATCCAAAGAAATGTTGAGACCAAAATGATTCAGAACTTTACTATATCATGAGGTTGAATTCTCCATTATCATTTCTTTGGCATGTATAGAAGTAGAATTGAGCAATACAACCTCTCCCCCTCCCCCTTCCCACAAGGAAAAATATAAATTGTAATAAGGCTGATGTTGCAAGGAAGAAAATGATAACTGGGTTTGAACACAGGGGGGAGGGATTCAAATTAAGGGTAGTATTTTGATTAAACAATGCGTTATAATTATAAGTCAATACTCTGCATTTTGTTTTTCTTGTTAGTAGCAACATATTGATGGAAGAAAAACACGAGAATGTTTTAGAAGGAACGACTATTATATATATGGCATTCTGTTTTCAACAAAGGCATTTAGAAAATAATATTGAACCATTTCCCTTTTTCTCGGAGATTCTTTCCTCATACCTTCTTTGTGTTTTCATCATCATCTTCTTTTTCTTTTTCTCTTCTCTCTCTCTCTTTCTCTAACCCAAGTTTCTTGGAGTGATCACTTATGATAAAGAACACTAATAGTAATATAACCAACAATAATTGTAAGGAATAAAAAGATGATGATCATTGCTGATGTTAGAATTCAAACAAACGTAAATCATGAAAGTTCAAGGAAATTGTCTTAGCTTTCTAGCAAAAAAAAAAAAATTAAGGTCATTTGGACTTCTAGAACTTAAGATATGGGCTGAACACTAAATAGTGTCTAGGCTGCAAGACAGATTTAGATTTTCTTGTTGTTGCTAAGATTTGAACTTCCAAATAGTAGAATTGAGTCTTGCTTTCCTCATGAATGTTTTAATCCTATGTCTTAGCTTTCTATCCATATAGAGTAGACACAATTCTAAGTTCTACAATTCCAAGTATGACCAATGACTGAACAGTGTTCCAGTTTTGACTGAACCAACATTTCTTTTCTAAACTTCACCCTCTCTTTATCTTCTCAATTTCAGTAGTAAAACTCATCAATTAATTCTTTGATTTATATGATAGGCTTGCATTTAAGATGACCATTTACCATAAATTAAAGCTATCTTATTGATATGACCAAAAGATTGATGTCTTCTCCAAAGTGCAGGAGTATCGAAGTAATAAATAACCCAGCAAAACTGGGATCGAACCACAAAGAGATTAATTATATAAATTATAGATAACAATAATACAACAATAAAAATAGTAACAATAATAATAATAATAATAATAATAATAATAATAATAATAATAATAATAATAATAATAATA
>NW_011500907.1:361-10878 GCF_000495115.2 Populus euphratica | reverse complement strand
TGTAATAGTAATAATAGTAGTAGTAGTAGTAGTAGTAATAATAATAATAACAATAGAAGAAGAAGAAGAAGAAGTTATTGAGAACTTTGAGATTGAAGATTAACGTAAAGATTAAACAATGATAACAATTGATGTCAAGGTTAGAGGATCCACTAATGGTATGCCAAACAAGTATAGCATAAACTCTTACTCAAATGGAAACCACACACAAAAGAGGTTCCAATCATATTATAAATTGTTAACATGATTATATTAGTTATCTTATTTGAAAAATGCTAATACTTGTAAATATTCTCAAGCATTCATGCTTATAACTTATTTTAACAACAAATCAAGTTCCTTTCATAACTCAGGTGTCGGTTATACCATACAGTAGCTATTAAAGTGTCAAGCATTTGTTGTACTAAATGTTATACAACATAAATCTAGATTAGTCATTTAATAAGTAAAGTATTAAAGAGTGAACAAGATAACAAATATAAAATATGTTAGTATCAAACATTAAAGTCCATGTTAAGTTTACACTATACTTATTCTTACACCATTAGTATAATATTTTCACCTTAACATAATAAACATAACTAAACATAATGAAAGAAGGAAAAATAAATAAATAAAATAAGAATATAAATAAGATAAAAGTTAACTAAGTAAAGAAAAGGAAATGAAATGCATAAACAAGATATGAATAAAAATAAAACTTAAGCATTACAAAAATACAAAGAGAGAAAGCAACAGCATGATCTTGATCTGGACACCAAGATGCCTAAATGCATGGCAAATGCCTCCTTGTATAGGCTAAAATTGGGAACTATTGATTTGATGAGTAGATGACCAACTCTTGACTTGGTGACAATTCTTATCTTCTCTTGTCTGCCCAAAACATCATTGATAACTTCAAAATTAGAACCACTTAAAAACATGAAAGTTGTAAGAAATTGTATCAAATTTTTAGGAAAAAATTTAGAGGTCATTTGAACTTATAGAGCTCTAGATATGGACCAAACACTGAACAGTGTTTGAGTTGTAGGACAGATTCAGACATCTTTGTTATTGTTATAATTTGGACTTGAAAATGACCTTTTTAAATCTTGGGCTCCAAATGAAAGTTATAGGTCTATGTCTTACCTTTCTATCCATATGAAGTAGACCTAAATCCAAGATCTATAGCTCCAAATATGACCCAATTATCAAACAGTGTTCTAGTTTGGACTGCACTAATATCTCTTTTCTAAGTTTGGCCATCTCTTTGTCCTTTCAATTTCAGTTCTTAAACTCATTAATCAATACTTTCATTTATATGGTAGCCCTGCATTTAAAATAAACATTTACAACAAATTAAAGGTATCTTATATTATTAGATATGTTATTATAAAACATGCTTTAGTTAAGAAGTTATTGATACTTAAAGTGCAAAATGATGATATAAAACCTTAATAAAAATGCTCTTTTAAATACTAATCACTTATATTATTAGACATGTTATTATAAAACGTGTTCTAGTTATAAAGTTATTCATACTTCAAGTGCAAAATGATGATATAAAACCTTAATAAAAATTACATTTTTAAGTACTAATTGACACGACTAAAAGATTGATGTCTTCTCCCAAGTGCAGGAGTGTCGAAGTAATAAATAACCCGGCAAGACCGGGGTCGAACCACAAGGAGGTTAATTGTACAAATTATAAACGACAATAGTACAACAATAATAACAACAACAATAATAATAGTAATAACAACAATGACAATAACAATAATAACAATAATAATAGTAGTAGTAGTAGTAGTAGTAGTAATACTAATAATAATAGTAGTAGTAGTAGTAGTAGTAGTAGTAGTAGTAGTAGTAATAATAATAATAATAATAATAATAATAAAGAAAGAGAAGAAGAAGAAGATGATGAGAACTTGGAGATGAAAAATTAATGTAAGGATTAAACAATAATAATAACAAATGTCAAGGTTAGAGGTTCCACTAATGGTATGTCAAACAAGTATAGTATAAACTCTTATTATTCAATTGGAAACCACACACGAAGGAGGTTCCAATCAGATTATAGATTATTAACATGATTACATTAGTCATCTTATTCGATTAATGCTAGTACTTGTAAATCTCGTCAAGCATTCATGATTATAACTTATGTTAACAACAAATCAAGTTCCTTTCATAACTCAGACAAATCAAGTTCCTTTCATAGCTCAGGTGTCGGTTATACCATACATTATGGGCTATGAACGTGCCAAGTATTTGTTGTACCAAGTGTTATACAACATAAATCAAGATTAGTCATTTAACAAGCAAAGTATTAAAGAGTGAACAAGATAACAAATACAAAACATGTTAGTATCAAACATTAAAGTCCATATTAAGTTTAATGTTAGTATCAAACATTAAAGTCCATATTAAGTTTACATTATACTTATTCTTACACTATTAGTGTAACCTTTTTACCTTGACATAATAAAATTAGCTAGACATAATGAAAGAAAGAAAAATAAATAAACAAAATAAGAACATAAATAAGATAAAAGTTAACTAAGTAAATCAAAGGAAATGAAAGGCATAAACTTGATATTAATGAAAACAAAGCATAAACATTACAAAAAATACAAAGAGAGAAAGCAAGAGCATGATCTTGATTTGAAAACCAAGATGCCTAAATGCATGGCAAATGCCTCCTTTTATAGGCCAAAATTGGGAACTATTGATTTGATGACTAATTGATGAGTGGGTGGCCAACTCTTGACTTGGTGACAATCCTTATCTTCTCTTGTCTGCCCAAAACGTCATTAATAACGTCAAAATTGGAGCCACTCAAAAACATGAAAGTTGTAGGTAATTGTCTCATCTTTCTTGTGTAAAAACTTCAGCTCATTTCGACTTCTAGAACTCCAGATATGGCCAAAAGACTGAATAGTGCTCGGGTTGGAGGACAGATTCGGGCTTCTTTGTTGTTGCTACAATTTGGGATGATTAGAACTTCAGATATGGCCAAATACTGAACAGTGCTCGGGCTGGAGGACAAATTCAGGCTTCTTTGTTGTTGCTACAATTTGGACTTAAAAATGACCTTTTTAGATCTTGGGCTCCATATGAAAGTTGTAGGCCTATGTCTTACCTTTCCATTCATATAAAGTAGACCTAAATCTGAGATGTATAGCTCCAGATATGACCCAATTACCAAACAGTGTTCCGGTTTGGATTGCACCGACATCTTTTTTCTAATTTTGGTCATCTTTTTGCCCTTGCAATTTAAGTTCTTAAAGTCATCAATCAATCCTTTCATTTATGTGATAGGCCTGCATTTAAAATGAACATTTTCCACAAATTAAAGGTATCTTATATTATTAGATATATTATTAGATATATTATTATAAAACATGCTTTAGTTAAGGAGTTATTGATACTTCAAGTGCAAAATGATGATATAAAACCATGATAAAAATGCACTTTTAAGTACTAATCACTAATCAACTTACAACCCACATATATCCCTCAATGCTTTAGAAGGAGTAATTAGCCTAAACATACTAAGAGTCACGGGCTGGGTAGAAAAACAGCCCTTGTTTATTTTTTTAGATTTTGGAAGCACATACAACTTCATCAACAACTAAATGGCAGACAAGTTGCATTGTAAACTTCAAGTATTAAGGCTCTAATTGTGTAGGTAACTGATGGTGGAACTATGACCTGCACTTTAGTGTGTAGCAACTTCCAATGGTTTATATAAGGATTTGATTTTGTGACTGATGCCTTTACCTTGGACCTCAAAAATTGTGATATGATCATGGGCTTTCAGTGGCTGGCCATATTAAAAACCATCGTCTGCAACTACAAAGAAATATGGATGGCATTAAGTGGCAAGGATATGAGGTTTTCATCAAAGGGAATGACCTAGTATCAATGGAGACTGTTAGATTTGAGTAACCTAATGACTTGTTAGGTAGCACTAGTTTAGTTTCTGAGATTAATCTATGTAGCTTACGCTCTATTAAAGTTCAAGAGCATAAGGAACAACCAATATCCACTCAATTACAACCCTACGTTACTGAGGATACAGCTTTAACAACTCTACAAGAAGAATACCAAGAGCTTTTAAAGAACCTAAAGGCATGCCTTGACTTCACAGCCATGATCATAGTATACCTCTCAAGGAAGGCTCTAATCTAGTCAATCTCAGGCCTTATAAACACTCAAGTTTATAAAAAGATGTGGTGGAGCAGATGATTAAAGAAATACTAAGCTCAAGAACCATTCAAAATAGTCATAACCCTTTTTCTTTACTAGTGGTCCTATTCAAGAAGAAGGACAGATCATGAAGGTTATGCATTGATTACAGAGCATTAAATAAGCTTACGGTCAAAGATAAATTCCTTATTCCCTTAATAAACGAACTCCCAAATGAGTTGGTGGGTACCTCTATTTTTCCTAAGATTGATCTCCTATCTAGTTACCACCAAATTAGAATGGCTCCTGAGGATGTCTATAAGACCGCCTTCAAAACTATAAATTACTGGTCATGCCTTTTGGCTTGACTAATGCCCCAACCACATTCCAAAGTCTAATGAATGCCTTTTGGCTTGACTAATGCCCCAACCACATTCCAAAGTCTAATGAATGCCTTTTGGCTTGACTAACGCCCCAACCACATTCTAAAGTCTAATGAATGAATTATTTCAGAGCCAACTAAGGAAGTTTATCCTTATATTTTTTTTTATGATATTCTTATTTATAGTAACTCCATGACAAAGCACCTTGGACATCTAAGGACTATCTTCAAGATCTTAAAAACTAACATGCTATATGCCAAGTCCAGCAAATGTGTTTTTTGCAGCAACCAAGTTGACTATTTAGGTCATATTATATCAACAGGAGGGGTGTCGACTGATCCATATAAGATCAAGGCCATCACTGATTGGCCTCTTCTAAGCAACATTAAATAACTAAAGGGGTTTCTAGGCCTCACAGGGTACTACAAAAGATTTGTCAAGGGTTATAGTATCATTTGCAAACCCTTAACACAACTGCTGAAGAAGGATGTCTACAGGTGCAACAAAGAGGCCATCATAGCCTTCAACTAGTTGAAAAACGTGGTGACTCAACCTGTAATAATCGCGTTACCAAACCTGACTAAACAATTCATCATAGAAATAAATGCTAGTGGTAGAGGAATGGGAGCAGTCCTAATGTAAAAAGACCACTCGATTGCATTCATTAGCAAATAATTTGGGGTTAAACAATAAAGACTTTTCATCTAAGAAAGGGAACTGCTAGCTATTTTACTTGCGGTTACTAAATAGAGACACTACCTATGGGGAAGGCATTTCATTATCTATATTGATCATCTTAACTTAAAATATTTGTTGTAACAGAAGATGACTTGCCCATCATAGCATATACAACTAGCCAAACTCTATGGCTTCAACTATGAGGTCGAATTCAAGAAAAGGAAGGATAATGTTGTTATTGATGCACTATGTGGGTGTCCTGTGGAGAACTAAATACCTTAGCAGTCTCTTCCATCTCTACTACACTTCTAAAAGAAATCAAGAAGTCTTGGAAAAATGATAAGGGTGTGCAAACTCTCATCCAAGAATTAAGCCTACATCTTGCCTTTCATCCTCACTACTCTTAGATTAATCAGCTCGTATGCAAAAAGGTAAGATCACAGTAGGTTAGAATGTGCCTCTTCAAACTCAAATCATTTTTTTGTATCATGACTCAGCTATAGGAGGCCACTCAAGAACTACTGTAACAACGAAAAGGATAACTAATGGTTTTTATTGGAAAACGTAACAAAAATATATTAGATAATACATAAGGCAATGCCTCATTTATCAACAAAACCTGTCTCAAAACACACGCACCCTCGGGTTACTACATTCCCTCCTTATAACTACAACCCCGTTTCTTAATATTAGTATGGATTTTATGGAAGGGCTCCTTAACTCTAAAGGGCGGAAAGTTATATTTGTGGTCATGGATAGGTTTAGTAAGTATACACACTTCATGCCCATTCCCTATCCTTATACTGCTAGTTTGGTAGCAAGAGTTTTTATTGACAACATCTACAAATTGCATGGATTACTAGCTACCATTGTTAGTGATAAGGATGCTATCTTTCCAAGTCTCTTATAGAAGAAGTTATTCTCTAAAGAAGGAGTTAAACTATGTCATTCCATTACTTATCATCCCCATTCAAATGGCCAGATAGAGGTGGTCAATAAGTGTCTCAAAAATCACCTGCGTTGCATGACAGGTACCTCACAAACACAATGGGTTAAGTAGCTTTCACTAACAAAATGGTGGTATAATACTAACTACCATACTGCCACAAAATTCATTCCCTATGAAATCATTTAAGGCTATCCTCCCCCTTTATGCATTCCCTATTTTCCAAAAGACTCACCTATATAGGTTGTGGATGATTTTTTATGCAAAAGGGAACACATTCTGCAGGCTGTTAAGAGAAACCTACAAGCTATTAGAAACAGAATGGTTCAACTGGAAAACAAACATGGAAGAGAAAGAACATTTGCCATAGGCGATCTAGTCTACCTTAAGTTGCAACCATATAGATAGAAAATACTAGCCAACAAATGATTAGTACTTAAAAGTGCATTTTTATCATGGTTTTATATCATCATTTTGCACTTGAAGTATCAATAACTCCTTAACTAAAGCATGTTTTATAATAATATATCTAATAATATAAGATACCTATAATTTATGGTAGATGTTCATTTTAAATGCAGGCCTATCACATAAATAAAAGGATTGATTGATGAATTTAAGAACTGAAATTGAAAGGACAAAGACATGGCCAAACGTAGAAAAGAGATGTCGGTGCAATCCAAACCGGAACACTGTTCGGTAATTGGGTCATATCTAGAGCTATAGATCTCAAATTTAGGTCTACTTTATATGGATGGAAAGGTAAGACATAGGCCTACAACTTGTTGCAACAACAAAGAAGCCCGAATCTGTCCTCCAGCCCGAGTACTGTTCAGTATTTTGGCCATATCTGGAGTTCCAGAAATCTAAATGAGCTGAAGATTTTACACAAGAAAGCTGAGACAATTGCCTACAACTTTCATGTTTTCGAGTGGCTCCAATTTTGACGTTATCAATGATGTTTTGGGCAGACAAGAGAAGATAAGGATTGTCACCAAGTCAAGAGTTGGCCACCCACTCATCAATTAGTCATCAAATCAATAGTTCCCAATTTTGGCCTATAAAAGGAGGCATTTGCCATGTATTTAGGCATCTTGGTTTTCCAGATCAAGATCATGCTCTTCCTTTCTCTCTTTGTATTTTTTGTAATGTTTATGCTTTGCTTTCATTAATATCAAGTTTATGCCTTTCATTTCCTTTCATTTACTTAGTTAACTTTTATCTTATTCATGTTCTTATTTTGTTTATTTATTTTTCTTTCTTTCATTATGGCTAGCTAAGTTTATTATATCAAGGTGAAAAGGTTACACTAATGGTGTAAGAATAAGTATAGTGTAAACTTAATATGGACTTTAATGTTTGATACTAACATGTTTTGTATTTGTTATCTTGTTCACTCTTTAATACTTTGCTTGTTAAATGACTAATCTTGATTTATGTTGTATAACACTTGGTACAACAAATGCTTGGCACTTTCATAGCCCATACTGTATGGTATAACCGACACTTGAGCTATGAAAAGAACTTGATTTGTTATTAACATAAGTTATAATCATAAATGCTTGACGAGATTTACAAGTATTAGCATTAATTGAATAAGATGACTAATGTAATCATGTTAACAATCTATAATCTGATTGGAACCTCCTTTGTGTGTGGTTTCCAATTGAATAATAAGAGTTTAAACTATACTTGTTTGACATACCATTAGTGGAACCTCTAACCTTGACATTTGTTATTATCATTGTTTAATCCTTGCATTAATATTTCATCTCAAAGTTCTCATCTTCTTCTTCTCCTTCTTTTTCTTTATTATTATTATTATTATTATTATTATTGTTGTTGTTGTTGTTGTTGTTGTTGTTGTTGTTGTTGTTGTTTATAATTTGTATAATTAACCTCCCTATGGTTCTACCTCGGTCTTGCCGGGTTATTTATTACTTCGACACTCCTGCACTTGGGAGAAGACATCAATCTTTTAGTCAAGACCGAGGTAGAATAAAATAATATTTATTTTATTTTCTCTCTTCATTTTTCTTGTATATAACTTTGTTTCTTTTCTCTTGTTTCTTCTTCTTTTGTTTTCTTTTTCCTTTTATTCTATTCCTACACATGCATGAGAGTGTGGTCACGTGCATCAAGTGGTAGACTTTGTAGGGTATGCTCATCATTTTCAGAAAATATGGCCGAAGAAGATAATCAATCACTTCACAAGGAGAATAATGAGAATAAGCGTGCTAGAACACTTAGAGACCACATGAATCCCACAAGAACAAGTGCACCATCATGCATAGTTTTTCCTCCCGATGCATCTCATTTTAATTTTAAACCAGGTATTATTCAACTTTTACCTTCTTTTCATGGCTTAGAATTGGAAAATCCATACTTGCATTTAAGGGAATTTGAAGAGGTCTGCAACACATATAATAATTTAAATTGTAGCATGAACACCATCAGATTAAAGCTTTTTCCTTTTTCATTAAAAGATAAAGTTAAAACATGGCTACAAAATTTGAGACTAGGATCCATTCGTGCTTGAGATGAAATGCAACAACAGTTTTTAAAAAAGTTTTTCCCATCTCAGAGAACAAACTCTTTCAAAAGACAAATCACCACTTTCACTCAAAAACTAGGAGAAACATTTTACCAATGTTGGGATAGGTATCGAGACTTGCTTAGTACTTGCCCTCATCATGGTTTTGAAACATGGAGATTGGTTTCACATTTCTATGAAGTGTTAACACCTAGAGATAGGCAAATGGTTGAATTGATGTGCAATGAAACTTTTAAAGATAGAGATCCTGATGAAGCAATTGAGTACTTAGACTTGTTAGCTGAAAATGCTCAAAACTGGGACACCGTAGGTACTTACGAGGCACCGAGTAAAACTCAACCTCATACATCTAGTGGAGGTATGTACAACCTTAGGAAAGATCATGACCTTCAAGCCAAGTTTGCATCTTTAGCTAGAAAAGTTGAGGCATTAAAATTGAAAAAGAGTGGTCAATTAAAATCTGTTGAAAATATTGTGTGTCAAATCTGTGAAACAAATAAACACTCAACCAACGATTGTCCAACCTTGCCTTCTTTTAAGGAATGTCTCCATGTATAAGCTCATGCTTTAAACAGTTTTGAAAGGCCCAATCATAACCCATATTTGTAAACATACAATCCTGGTTGGAGAAATCACCTAAATTTCAGTTGGAAGAGTGACAATGCATAAACTTCACCACCACAGTTTCAAGCACACCATAATTTCCAAAATTCTTATGGATATGCACCTCCTTATGCTCCACCTCCTACAAGAAATTTTGAGGAAACTTTTTATGCATTCATTGAAAAGCAAGAGACAATCAACACTCAACTTGCTCAAAGTATAACAGATTTTAAAGATACTCTTGCAAAATTCACATCTGTTATCAGTTTTCAAGAGAAAGGTAAGTTTCCATCTCAACCACAGCAAAATCCCAAGGGGCAATACAATGCAAATGCAAGTAGTCCTGAAAGTCATCACATGGATCAAGTCAAATTAGTCATCACTCTTTGTAGTGGTAAGGTTATTCAAAAACCAATTCTTGAACCTTATGAGAAAGATGATGAGTCAATCTCTAAGGGTAAGGAAGGGGTTGAATCTGAACATTGCAAAGAAAAGACTGATTCCCCTCCAGCACTTCCATTTTCTCATGCCATGACCAATCAGGAAGAAATCGAGGATGAAAAAGGCACCGAAAATGTTGATGCAGATCTTTTATCAAAAGTGACAATAGATTTGACACCTAGCATCACACCAATCGATGATTACTTTCCTGATAAATCTCTACTTTCTCTTAGTTCAATGCCTTGGTTTGCTAAAAATATCAATTTTCTTGCTTAAGGATTTTTGCCAGCTCACTGGAGTACAGAAGACAAAAGAAATTTTTTTAGCAATGTGCAAAATTTTTATTGGGATGACCCCTACTTATTCAATTATTGTCCTGATCAAATATTTCAAAAATGCATTCTCAACAATGAGGTAAGTAATTTCATTAAATTTTGTCACTCTAAGGCATGTGGGGATCATTTCTCGTCAAAAAAGAGGATTGTAGAAATCTTACAAAGCGAATTTTATTAGCCCATCATATTCAAGGAATCACATGCATTCCGCAAAACCTGTGAAAAGTGTCAAAATGTGGGATTTATTTCAAAACACAAAGAGTCTTTAGATAATCTTCTATTGACTCTTAAGTGTCATTATAGTCTAGATAAGCATCGTGCAATTCATGATTTATGGCCACTATTTTATAAAGAACATGATTGACTTAGTCTTGGGAATCTGATTAAAAAAGACCCTGTTTGCT
>NW_011500907.1:0-168 GCF_000495115.2 Populus euphratica | reverse complement strand
AGAGTGTGACACTCTAGCTGGCCTACATATAGGTGGTATGATTGCCTTTCTAATTTCTCATCTATAAAACCCTCTCTTCCTTCCTTTCATTTCTACTCAACTCATATATTCAACAAATACAGAAGTGTGTAGAAATGGCAAGTTCCTCAAGTCATCAAATAAAAAGTA
>NW_011500901.1:54826-77415 GCF_000495115.2 Populus euphratica | reverse complement strand
GAAAGTGCATATCTATGAGAATTATAGAAATTATAATGTGCTTGAAACGATGGATGTGAAGTTTATGCATTATTATTATCACTCTTTCAATTGAAATTTGGGTGATTTCTCCAACCAAGGTTGTATGTTTGTGAGTATAGGTTATGATTGGGCCTTTGGAAACTGTTTAAAGCATGAGTTTGTTCATGGAGGCATTATCTCCATGTTTCAAAACCATGATGAGGGCAAGTATTAAGCAAGTCTTGATATCTATTCCAATATTTGTAAAATGTTTCTGTTGGTTTTTAAGTGAAAGTGATGATTTATCTTTTGAAACAGTTTGTTTTATAAGAAGGGAAAAATTTCATTAAAAATTGTTGTTGCATTTCATCCCAAGCACGAATGGATCTTAGTCTTAAATTTTATAGCCATATTTTAGCTTTATTTTTTAATTAAAAAAGGAAAATTTTTTAATATGATGGTGTTCATGCTACAATTTGAGTCATTATAGGTGTTATAAACCTCCTCAAATTCTTTTAAATGCAAATATGGATTTTCTAAATCTAAGCCATGTAAAGAAGGTAAAAGTTGAATAATGTCTCACTTAAAATTAAAATGAGATGCATTAGGGAGGAAAACTATGCATATGGTACACTTGTTCTTATAGGATTCATGTGGTCTTTAAGTGTTTTAACACGGTTATTCTCATTATGAAACGACTTGTTATCTTCTTCGGCCATATTTTCTGAAAATGATGAGGATACCCTACAAAGTCTACCACTTAATGTACATGACCACACTCTAATGCACATATAGGAATAGAATAAAAGGAAGAAGAAAACAAAATAAAATAAAACAAAATAAAAGAAACAAATTTAGATACAAGAAAAGTGAAAAGTAAAAATAAAATAAATATTATAATTTATACAAGAATTTATCTCGCCAGCAACAACGCCAAAAACTTGATACAATCAAAAGATTGATGTTTTCTCCCAAGTGCATGAGTGTCAAAGTAATAAATAACTTGACAAGATCGAGATCAAACTACAGGAGGTTAATTATATAAATTATAAACAATAATAATACAACAACAATAACAATAATAGTAGTAGTATTAATGGTAGTAGTAGTAGTAATAATAATAAAGAAGTTAATGAGAACTTTGAGATGGAAAATTAATATGAGGATCAAAAAATTGTAAAAATAATTGTGAAGGTTAGAGAATTCACTAATGATATTTCAAACAAGTATATTATAAACTCTTATTATTCAACTAGAAACCACACACAAAGAAGGTTCCAATCGGATTATAAATTGTTAACATGATTACATTAGTTATCTTATTCGAATAATGCTAATACTTATAAATGTTGTCAAGTATTCATGATTATAACTTGTGTTAATAACAAATCAAGTTCCTTTCATAGCATAAACGTCAGTTATAACATATATTTGGGTTATGAAAGTGCCAAGTATTTGTTGTACCAAGTGTTATACAACACAAATCTAAATTAACCATTTAAAAAGCGAAGTATTAAGAGTGAATAAGAAAACAAATACAAAACATGTTAGTATCAAACATCAAAGTCCTTGTTGCATTTATGCCAAACTTATTCTACACTATTAGTGTAACCTTTTCACCTGAACATGATAAATTTAGATAAACATAATGAAAAAGAAAAACACAAACAAATAAGATAAGAATAAAAATAAGATAAAAGTTAATTAAGTAAAGGAAAGGAAATGAGAAGTATAAACAAGAGATTAATATAAGCAAAACGTAAGTATTACAATAAAGAGAGAGCATAAGCATGATATTGATCTGAAAACTAAAATGCCTAAATGTATGGCAAAACCTTTTTTTATAGGCCAAAATTGAAAATAATTGATTTGTTAACTAATTGTTGAATTGGTGGCCACATCTTGACTTGGTGATATTATTTATCTTCTTATCTAAACAAAACGTCATTGCTAACATCAGAATTTGGACAAACCTAAACATGAAAGTTTTAGGAAATTATCTCAGCTTTTCAACAAAAAAAATTAAGGTCATTTGGACTTCTAGAACTCAAGATATGGGTTGAACACTGAATAATATCTAAGTTGCAGGATAGATTCAGACTTCTATGTTGTTACTAAAATTTGGACTTTCAAATAGCAGAATTGAGCCTTGCCTTCCCATGAAGGTTTTAAGCTTATGTCTTAATTTTCCATCCATAAAAAGCAGACCTAAATCCAAGTTCTATAGCTCTAATTATGATCCAATTACCGAACAGTGTTCTAGTTTAATTCTTGCCTTCCCATGAAAGTTTTAAGCCTATGTCTTAACTTTCCATCCATAAAAAGCAGACCTAAATCCAAGTTCTATAGCTCTAATTATGATCCAATTACCGAATAGTGTTCTAGTTTAAACTAAACCAGCATCTCTTTTCTAAGCTTCAACCTCTCTTTGTCCTTTCAATTTCAGTATTTCAACTCATCAATCAATCTTTTCAATTATGTGATAGGCCTATATTTAGGATAAATATTTACTATAAATAAAGGTATCATATGTTATCAGACTTGTTATTATAAAACATATTTTAGTAAAAGAGTTATTGATACTTCAAGTGCAAACTGATGATATAAAACCTTGATAAAAATACACTTTTAAATACTAATCAGATATCAATATAACATTTTTGATACCATTAACTTCCATAATCTAGAAGAAAACACAAAAATCAAGTAATGCTTATATCTACATACTCCATTTTGATATCATTAGCCTCCAAACATTTCAGTAGGCTAAACAAATTATCATTAATACCAATATCAAGATAACCATGTTGATACCCTTAACTTTCAATTTTTTTTTTAAGAAAATATAAACAACAAGTAATGTCGATATCAACATAATCCATATTAATATCATTAGCCTCCAAGTTCTGGTAGGTTAATAAAGTTTTTATTAATATCGATATCAACATAACCATGTTGATACCATTAACTTCTATCATCTAGAATAAAACACAAACACTAAGTAATGTCAATATCAATAGAATCTATGTTGATATCATTAGTCTGCAAGTTTTAGAAGGCTAACCAAGTTTCTATTATTATCAATATCAATATAACATTGTTTATATCATGAACTTTCATGATTTATAAGAAAACAAAAATACTAAGTAATGTCGATATCTACATAATCCATGTTGTTATCATTAGTTTCTAAGTTTCAATAGGCTAATAAGTTTTTATTAATATCAATGTTAATATAACTCTATTAGTATTATTTAATTTCATGTTTCATAAGAAAACATAAATATTAAATAATACTGATATTAATATCATCTATGTTGATATTATTATCCTTTAAATCTTAGTAGGCAATTCTAACATATCTTTTTTTTTTCTTACAAGATTAAATATCAACATCAATAAAATTTTATTGATATCATTAGCCTAAAAAAGAGCTTGGAAATAGCTAATCAAGCCATGTTTACAATTATCCGTAATATACCTTTCTTTCCTAACATGCCTAACATGATAGGAAATAATAATAATAATAATAATAATAATAATTCATATATATATATATAAACATTAAATATCGATAAAAGTAGACATTTAATTCGCTCTTTTTTGAAAAGTATCAAGGAAAACACGTTTTCACTACATGTCAATTTAAATCTGTCACCTAGATGCAAAATTGCCCGAATTATTATGTACTTGGCATTATATCGATAACTTTTTCTTAATTATAATTACTTTGCTTTAAAAACTGATAACAAGTCCAATCAAGAGCTTCCACTTTTCTAGCTTTTACCACTTTGTTTTTAAGTAAAATAATTAAAAATGTCAAAAATATCTAATAAAGATTTAAAAAATAGTATTTTAACTTTTGAAAATGAAAGGTTATTTTTATAAAAGTAGGCTAAAAGGGTATTAGATTCTACTTCAAAAGATGTTTTCTATGATGAAAGTCTGCATATTATATTTTATTTAAACATAAAATAACCTCAAGTATTATAAAATTATAAAAACATTTATAATGCTATATATATATATATATATATATAACTAAGCATATATCCAAACTTATATAAAAGATTGAAACACTAGGGTTGAGTAAAACAATTAACAAACTGATTAAACTGAGAAAATTAAAATAAAATATTCTTAAAATCGAACAATGAAAAAATATATATTAAAATATTTTTAAAAAATTCAATTTAATTATATTTTGGTTTCATAAGCCTAAAATCAAAAAGTTAAACCAAACTAAACCGATTTGGTGTTGAAATAAACTAACTCAAACTAGAAAAAACCAAACAAAACAACCCATTAGAAAATCCAAAAAAACAATATAATTTTTAGTTTTTAATATAAAATAATCAAATTAAAATCAAACCAAAATTGGTTGATTACATTTTGATTTTTAATTTAAAATAACCGAATAAAAAATGATCACCTCAAACATTATTCTAGTATACTAAATATACAATATATTAAATTAAAATTAAAATCATATAGGGTACTTATTGAAATACTTAAAATAGGATCAAGTTATGTTGTTGACAATGATTAATTTTTTATTTTTAAAGTTTTATCGCCCCTCACTTGATATAAAGAAAATATATATAATAAATCTCTCAATATTTCAACAATAATACCTTGTTTATATACACTTCTGAACAAGGATCACAATCAAACAAAACTCAACTAAATGTCTTTCTACAACAATGTATCGATGGACAAGAGTTTGAATAATATACAAAAATAGTATAAAAAACTCTTCTTTCAACTTCTTTTACAATGGATGGAAACAAAAGCTTATTCTATTTTATACTTTGACTACTTTTCATAAACAAAAATTAAATATGACAATTTTAATTTTAAATCAAAATATTTTTAGTAGAAAATACTAGTCAGGTTACTAAAAAAATTGATTAGATTTTTATCTGAATATACTAATAGGTTGGCAAAAAATAACTCTTTATGAGCCAAAAACTATAAAATAACCTAAGTCCAAAGAAAAAGATTAAAAAATAAAAAAAATTTATAACCCAAAATATTATACTACACTAAACTCAAAATTCAAATAAAGTTCGAGTCGAGTAATAGTGTGTGACTTTGTTCATAATCTAAACATACTAATAAATTAATAAAAAAATATTTTTTTATAGATCAAATAATCATAAATCCTATACTAGCTTTTAAAATAAAATTGATAAAAAAAAACTTTGATAACCCAACAAATCATTTTACACTAAATTCAAATCCAAACTTATGCTCAAGCTGGACAGTATGCATGCATGTGATTCAGGGCTCAAAGTTTAGGTTGCTTGGATGTTTTTTTGTTTTAAAAATTTAGGTGTTTTTAATATTTTATCTTAATTATTTACATTCTCATTAAATTTAGAGGGTTTTCAAGTTTCTGAAAAAAACAAAAATACAAATCAAGATTATTTAAGATTATTTTTTATTTATTCATAAATTATTTTAACATATCAAGAATAGTTTTAACTTAAAAAATGATCGGGTTCCATTTTTAATTTAACTTTAAATATACTCATTAATGATGTCTTTAAAATAATTTTCCGAACAACTGCTTATAATTTATTTCGAAACAATTTAATGTGTTTAATCTTATAATGCAACGTAGCCCAACACAATAGCTATAGTGGAGGTCAAGCATATTCCAAGTTTATCAAACCAAGTTCAAGAACATGTTTGGGCACTTTCTCATTGAGCATTTGCCAGTGTTAATTAAAAAATAAGTAAAAGCTAACGAAAAGTAAAAGTTGAGATTGATTTGTAACATTAAATAAGTCATTAGATATCTTCAAATCACCCGCTGGAACCCTAAGAAAATAAATATTTTTTTTTTATTATAAACAAAAAGGGGTCTTGATAACAAATTGTAACTCTTAAATCTAATTAATTAATTTATTTTAACCACGATCTGGGCTTTTTTTACATAGTTTTTGAAAATGTTTTAACCAAAGTGCAGCAAGCAAAACGGAAGCAATTATCACAATTAGCATCAAGTAACCACCACCAAATTTAATTTAATGTTTTTAAATTGTTTTGATATTTTAATATTAAAATTAAATTTAAAAAAATAAAAAAATTATTTTAATAAAAAAATGCTTTAAATTATAGAAAACAAAAGAGGTGTCACGGGACATGTCCTGTCATTACAACCTGTTTTTCCTATTTGTTTTTTCCTTGAACGAACGGTCTGTCTTTTGTCCACCTCGAAGCAAGGAGTTTTTTTTAATAAGAATTGGAAACATGATGAAGCAAGGGGGTTTTTTAGCCTGCATTGACCCTTCAAAATCCATTATAAATACACCACTATCCTTTTCTTCTTCTTCTAATTATGAAAAATCTAACGGCACATAGTTCTTCCAAGATTGTTAATTTGAAGAACATGCATGCTGGAAATCCCCGTAAAGGAGAAAGATGGAACAAAAATGACCAAAGAGTTTAGCTTGAGTTTGAATTCAGGTTTTTAATTCAATTAATTTTTTTAATTTTAGATAATTCAGGTTTTTAATTCAATTAATTTTTTATTTTTTTTTAATTTTAGAGTTATCTAAATATCTTACCTAAGACACCACCATCATATTAAATTATTTATTGAGTTTTATAATTAATAGAAAAAAGAAGGAACCGTATTATTTTTATTTGCAAAATAGAGAAAAATAATAATGAATTTATTATAAAAACAATAAAAAAATAATATCATCTCCATTTATATGTGTTTGACATTGTATTTTAAAAATATTTTTTTAAAATTTAAATTTTTTATTTTGAATTAATAATTTTTTAATGTTTCAAAATCATTTTAATATAATAATTTTAAAAATAACTTTTTTAAAATAAAACATTATTATTAATATTTTTTTTTAAATAAAAAATATTTTTAAAAACAACACTACAATATACGAGTCAATTTTAAAAAAGTTATTTTTAATATATTTTTTTTAAATAAAAAATATTTTCAAAAACAACACTACACTATACGAGCCAACAGCTGTTTCATGTTTGAACCCTCTAATCAATTCCTCCTTTTTAATTTCATCATCTCAGAAGGGACAGCTGGACAAAAGACATGCTCCCCTCTCAGCAGAGGCTAAAGCCCGTTTTATTTCTTCTTTCAAATCTTTCTAGGAATAATCTCAATTAATATATAAAAAAAATACTCTTTGTTGTCGAATTTAAAAATAAAAAAATAAAAAAAATCTTGGAGGTTGTGGAGACGGTCTGGCTTGCTTTGCTTGTGACCTGTGAGGTGTGACAGACACCGACCATGAACGTGGAGAGAGAATCCTTACTAGTTTTATTCTCTCTCTTTTTAGGGCAAACGAGGTGTGGTGTGTGTTTGGTCAATGGCTAATATTCTTCTCTTTTCATGATTCGTAGATATCGTTGAAGATTTTGCAGCGGAGATTCTTCTCATGTGATAAGACATGATAGTCATTCCAGTACTTCAGACTGCCAAATCTTTTCGTTTCACTGAAAGAAAAGCATCATCTTCTCAAGTGATAAGACATGATAGTCATTCCATTACTTCAGACTGCCAAATCTTTTCGTTTCACTGAAAGAAAAGCATCATCTTCTCAAGTCTGAAACTCATTTCACTTGAGCACGAAACTGGTCTTTTCAAGACTGAATTGTCACTTCTCAAGAAAAGATTCACCAATGGGACAGATAGATACATTAATATTTGTTGAAAATGAATAAGAATCCAACGAAAGGGAGACAGACAGTGAGGATATTTCACTTCTTCCAAATCGAAACACCTTTTTCTCTCAAGCACCCGTTAAAATCTTAAGCTTCAAAAAGGGCAAAAAACAGGAAGCAAAGAACTATAGAAGCGCATATACTAAATGCATTTTCTGTATTTCATTCATTTCATGAAAGCTGGCTGTATCACAATGAGAGGAAAATACAAGTGGCTGTAAACCATTAAGACGTGATTACAACTAGCAAAATACAAAATGGATCATTTTCAGCCATGTCTACAGGATTGTAATTGAAAGAAAAACCAAGTACAGCCCCCCCAACAACCAACCATAAGGAAACCTACAAGGAGCGTGGAAGGCATATCCTTAACATGCCTTACAACTCCTCCTACAATGTCCAGGAAGGTCCAGTGACCCAACCGTGTACTCGGTGTTTTTGGTGCGTTCTCCAAGGGCTGCCCACCCCTCACAACTTTCATTCTGATCAGTGCATTTCCCACCAGCTTCTGCGTTCTTGTCCGATGAGTCCACATGAATCCACTTTGTGGCAGACCATTTCTCACCTTCAATCACAGGACACCCTGCGTGAAGGCTGCTTATGTCTGGAACAGCAGTTGGATGTAGACTGAAGAAAAGAAGTGCATCCCCTCTACGTGGTTTCACTGAGTATTTCCATGGTGCAGATAAGAAGACCAAAAAACAAAAACACATTAACTGAGTGCAAATGCAACTCAAGGAATACAATTTATAAAACCATTGTAATCTATGTGGTGGCTCACCTGCAATTCCGTTTCTTGCACATTCAGAACCGTCTTCGTGACTAACATAAGCTTTACGACGTGGAGGCTCCTGATTGCAAATTATTCTTCAAAAATCTTGAACTAATTCTTCTTTTAGAGTATTCTGTCCGCCTCCCTTTCTCAATGCTACTAATTTCAATTTTAGAGAAGTGATTGCACACTTAGGTCAAAGCGAATACAACCAATGTTGTAGCCATCCCAAGAGATGTGCTAGGCCTATCAGCATGTACCACATGCAGACAGCCTGATCTGGAAGGTTTTTGACACTAAAACAAATTCTCTAGCACCATAAAAGCTGATGTCCTTGCAAAATGGAACAGCACAAGCATATCTACAATGAGAAAGAATAAGGCATGTGAACTGACCTCAGCTGAAGGGAACACTGTTTCACCACCCTCTTCAACATCTGTAAGATACATGCGCACAGTTGCCAACCGGTGTTCGCCACGGTCAATATTAACCTTGTCAGCAAAGTAATCATAGCTATTAGTGCCACAAATTATAAATCAAAATTACAGAAATTATAGCTGTAATTATAAAATTTATTTTATCATAATTAATGTATTAAATTATATATAAAATTTATTTTATCATAATTAATGTATTAATTTTTTTTTATTTATATTAAAATATAAACAATTAATGAATTAGCTGTTTATATTTTCTTATCAAAATAAATTATACAATAATAAATTGTATAACAACTCTTATTTAATAAAAAAAAAAGAATCCTCATGAAAATAACATTTATCTATTTACTCAAATTTGTTATGGTATTAGAAGAAGGTTATGTAACCTTCTAATATGTTTTTTTATTTTGGGGTAATTAAATTTTTAATTAATAACTTTATTTTATTTTTAGTTAATAGTCTTGTTTTAAGATTTTTAGTTTTGATTTTTTTTTTTAAGAATATCTATAGAAACTATGAGTATCAAATTTACATATAGTTCTATATAAGAACTATGCAGTATAGGAATTTCATTTTAGGATATTTTTGAAAGGAAAAGAGCTTTAGAGGCATATTGATGGGACTTCTTCTACTTTTGCAAATGATGCAGAATTTAGTCTAGGAGACAAATGATACTCAAATTATTTCTTGGAGTTTAACATCTATTGAAGGTCATATGGTGAATAATTTACACTCCTTTGGTATAGCTAGAGAGATGTGAGATTATCTAAAATATATATATCATCAAGATAATACAACAAGATGTTTTCAACTTGAACTCAAGATCAACAATTTCAGTCAAAGTAATCTGTCGATTGAGTAATATTATTCTAGTTTTGTTAATCTATGGAATGAATATTCTGGTATTATCTATTCTAAGGTGTCTAAAGAGGCCTTACCTAGTCTTCAAGCGGTTTATGAAGTTAACAAGTGAGATCAGTTTTTGATGAAACTAAGACTAGAATTTGAGATTGTCTAGGCTGGGTTGCTGAATAGAGATCCAGTTCCTTCTTTGGATGTCTGTCTAGGTGAATTATTGTGTGAAGAACAAAGAATGGCTATACAATTTGTAATAGGTGAATCCAAAGAGACATCTGAGGTTGTCAATGTTGCTTATGCTACTTAAGGGAAGAATCGAGATAAAGGAACCATACAATACTACAACTGCAAGGAGTATAGGCATATTGCCCGTAACTATGATAAGAAATTCTACAGTTATTATAAGCAGAATGGACACATTGTTAAAGAATGTCTTACACGTCTAAAAAATCAGAGAGCACAGGCTTTCCAAGCTGCTGTTGTAAACCATCAGATTCCTGGTTCTACTTCCATAACCACTATCACTTTAGAAATGGTACAACAAATCATTATCATTGTATTCTCTACGTTTGGACTTCAGGGTTAAGGTAATAATATCTCTTCTTCTTGGATTGTTGATTCTAGAATATCCAATCATTCTCTTCTTCTTGGATTGTTGATTCTAGAACATCCAATCATATGATTGGCTTATCTGATTTTTTATGTAATCTTTGAGAGTATAGGGGCACACAAAATATTCAGATTGCTAATGGTAATAATCTTCCAATTATAGTTATTAGTGATATTGGACCTTTTTGTTCTCATATATTTGTTTCTCTTGGGCTGTATGCTAATTTAATTTCTATTGGAAAAATGGTGGATAATAACTTGGATTTGCATCTCTCTCGTAATGGTTCTCTTGTGCTGGATAAAGTATCCGATAAGGTAATTACGAGGGGGCCTAAAGTGAAAAGATTATTTATGATGTAATTTACTATTCCTAGAGTTTTGTCTTTAGCTTCTGTTATTGTTGAAAATAAGGCATCAGATTGGCATAAATGATTGGGCCATCCAAATAATGTTATTTTGTCTAATTTAATGAAGCGTGGTTTTCTTGGTCACAAAAATAAAGGTTTTACTCATAACTTGTCTTTTGATTGTTCTACTTGCAAACTAGGAAAACATAAAACTTTACCTTTCCTTGCTTTTGACAGTCATGCTAATATATGTTTTGAGATTATTGATTAATACTTAAAAGTGCATTTTTATCATGGTTTTATATCATCATTTTGCACTTGAAATATCAATAACTCCTCATTAAAAATAGATATTTACCACAAATTATAGGTATCTTATCTTATTAGATACATTATTATAAAACATATTTTAGTTAAGGAGTTATTGATACTTCAAGTGCAAAATGATGATATAAAACCATGATAAAAATACACTTTTAAATACTAATCAATTGGCTTATTTGATTTGTTATGTAATCTTTGAGAGTATAGGGGCACACAAAATATTCAGATTGCTAATGGTAATAATCTTCCAATTATAGTTATTAGTGATATTGGACCTTTTTGTTCTCATATATTTGTTTCTCTTGGGCTGTATGCTAATTTAATTTCTATTGGACAAATGGTGGATAATAACTTGGATTTGCATCTCTCTCGTAATGGTTCTCTTGTGCTGGATAAAGTATCCGATAAGGTAATTACGAGGGGGCCTAAAGTGAAAAGATTATTTATGATGTAATTTACTATTCCTAGAGTTTTGTCTTTAGCTTCTGTTATTGTTGAAAATAAGGCATCAGATTGGCATAAATGATTGGGCCATCCAAATAATGTTATTTTGTCTAATTTAATGAAGCGTGGTTTTCTTGGTCACAAAAATAAGGGTTTTACTCATAACTTGTCTTTTGATTGTTCTACTTGCAAACTAGGAAAACGTAAAACTTTACCTTTCCTTGCTTTTGACAGTCATGCTAATATATGTTTTGAGATTATACACTCTGATGTTTAGGGCATTGCTCCCATTATTTCACGTGTATAGTACAAATATTTTGTGACCTTCATTGATGATTATAATCGTTTTACTTAGGTCTGTTTTCTACACACCAAAGTTGAGGTTTTCACTACTTTCCAAACCTTTCTAGCTTATATTGAGACACAATCCTCAACCTGCATTAAGGTGTTCCAGTTTGATAATGGTGGTGAATATATTTCACATGAATTTCAGGCTCTCCTGCAATAAAAAGATATCATTTTTTCATGATCATGTCCTTATACCCCTCAATAGAATGGGGTGGCTAAACATAAAAATCATCACTTGCTGGATATGGTTCGTACATTACTTTTAGAGTTTTCAGTTTCACCTAAATTTTAGATGGAAACTTTATCTATTGCAGTTTATTTGATTAATCGTCTACCCTCTCAACAATTGAATTTTAATTATCCTTACTATCATCTTTTGCGGTATGCATCCTGACTACCATAACAATTGAATTTTAATTCTCCTTACTATCATGTTTTGCGGCATGCATCCTGACTACCACTCGTCTACCCTCTCAACAATTGAATTTTAATTATCCTTACTATCATCTTTTGCGGTATGCATCCTGACTACCATAATTTACATATATTTGGTTATGTTTCCCTTGCCTTCTCATGAGTGTTACAAGCTTACAGCTCAGTCAGCAAGGTGTGCTTTTATAGGTTATAACACTAGTAAAAAAGGTCTTTTATGTTATGATGCTATTACTAAGCTTACAAATCCTTTATGATTCAGTTCCTGCTCTAGTTGCTCTTCGGTGATCTTCCCGCATTTGTCATCCTCTTGATCAATATATTTTCTCTACTATTTAAATGATACTATAGTTCCCACCTCTTATTCTTAGGCAACTAAACATGTATGTTGAAAAAAAGTAATGCAAGAAGAACTTTAGGCTCTTAAGGAGAATCATACTTGGGATATTATTCCATGTCCTACTGGTGTTAAGCTTATTAGTTGTAAATATATATATTCCATTAAGTTGCAGTCTAATGGCTCATTTGACAGATATAAAGCAAGGTTGGTGGCATTCGGTAATCATCAGGAGTATAGCATAAACTATGAAAAAACCTTTGCACTTGTGGCAAAAATAACAATTGTGCAACTTATTATAGCCATTGCTGTTTCTAAGGGCTAGTCATTGCGACAGATGGATCTTAAGAATGCTTTTTTGCATGGAGATCTTCAGGAAGAGATATATATGACTCCACCACTAGGGTTCTTTTCTACAGCATCTGCTGATGTTTGCAAGCTAAAATGATCTCTCTATTGTAAGAGTCCGACTATACAACTTGATCAATGTTAAAAGATCCCAACATGTGCTCTTAATTTAAGGGTAAATTTTTTTTTTGAAATCTATCAGAAATTCAGCAAAGTTTCGTTTGTATTTAGAAAATTCCAAGTTATTGACTACTATCAATTTACTCAATCAATCAATCATCATAAAGTCTCATAATTTCGGACCTTATATCAATTATCATAATTCAAATCATATAATTCACACACACACACTTGTATATGTGTATGTGTGTGTGTTATATTTATATCCTATAAGTAAGTTTAATATGAATATAGCCCACATATCATATAATAAAATTTAAAAGAAAACGTAATACTAACATACAAAAAAAGCTTTTACAACATAATAAGTGTTCTTAAACATTTCAAAAGTGTTAATTATAAGATAACTAAAGTACTACATGCTAAGGTAAACTTTTATAAATACATTAAGGTTTACACAAAAGTATAAGCTTTTTTGCTTAAGTTAAATATTTGTGTAAGCTTGATAAAGTAGAGTTCTAAACTACATAATCTTGTAATTCATTTTTCGAAAATCTTATCACGGATGCATTAGTCGAAGATAATCTTGTAATTCATCTCCCAACAATCCTATCATAGATGTCATTAGTCGAAACTAATTTTGTAATTCATTTCCCAGCAATCTTGTACGAATGTCATTAGCTGAAGCTAATCTTGTAAATACAATAAACTTTATTTACATTGAACATGATATTTATAGTAATTACATTCACTAGAAGAATTTTAAATTGTATAAGTGCAAATAGGAGGGAAAATCACACACTTGCTCTGCCTGTCTCGTGATCTCCTCTAATAGAAGATCCAATCTTGATTGCTCCTTCTGAATCACAAGGAAGTTTTTTTGTTATGATTACTTCAAGCCAATATTATAGAGAATCCGTCTTTATTCATTACTCATATATGACTTTCTATGCATGTTTATTTCCTTATAATACCATACATATATATATCATGTATATTTTTAGAGTTAGTATTTCAATGTGCATGTGTTTGTATGATTTAATTCTTTTATATTCTTACATATAGTATTCATGTGAAAGTCTACTATTACTATTCAATTGTTACTATCCAACCGTTATTGTTTAGACATTAAACTGTTACTATCCAACTATTATTGTCCAACCATTACTATCCAACTGTATTCTTACATATAGTATTCATGTGAAAGTCTACTATTACTATTCAATTGTTACTATCCAACCGTTATTGTTTAGACATTAAACTGTTACTATCCAACTATTACTGTCCAACCATTACTATCCAACCATTACTGTCTAAATATTGAACTGTTACTATCTGAACACTCATTAGATTTTTAACTATATCTAGAGTTCTAAAACTTTATTTTAAATAAGATTGATCTCGTTAAAAAGTTAAGACACGAAGCTATAAGTTCTTTGAAGGAAGGAGAACCTAGTTCTACCTCTAAGATAGTCAACATTGCTCATCAACTAATCAGTCCTGCTGCCTTATAGAATCAATCATGACTTATCAGTCCTGCTGCCTTATAGAATCAATCACGACTTAGTCTCAGTTGGTAACCCATAATTGGAGTTCTACATCTCCAAATTGAGCAAGACCAATTTTCTTGGTTAGCTAACATCCAAATCTATAATTTCTATGAAGGAACCCGATTCTAATTTCCTTATCTTCCTACCCAAAATCTTATCAAAAGTCAGGAGATGAGTCTGTCCAGATTCGTCACCCCCTTCCCTTCACACAATATTTCATAAACTACATACTACACATGAATTAACTTAATTTTAACAACAAAAACTTTTTTTCTAATTCATGTTTAAGAACCCTAACATATAATTCAATATCAAGGAATCAATTCATTATCAAATTTGAAATGAATTTTTAAGATTATGTTTAAAACACCTTACCCGATATAAATTAAGATTTTGATCTTCAACCAGTTAAAGATTTTCAACTCCCTCATTTCTTTTCTTCATGTTCAATTTTCTTGTTAATCCATTGCACACAAGTGTTTATCCTATCTATAAACCCTTAATCTTGGATGGGTTCTTGAAATTTTAGTGTTTCTCTTTTAATTTTACAAGAATAGATACAAAACTCCATATTTTCTTTCCTTATGGTTCCTATAGATTTTTGGTAAGGAGAGAATATTTATACTCTATAATTTTCTTTATTTGCATTTAGGCCCCATTTCCTTTAAGTGTATTATTCTCTTCAATTAAATCCAACCCTTAACAGTATCAGGTTTATTATACTATCTCGAATTATTTTACTCAAAAATTTATTTTCAAAAATTTCTAATTCCTGTTTTTATTTAACCATATGCATGAATTTCTTCACTTTTATTTATTTATTTTCCTGGAGTTTACACTAGGGTCTAAAACAAGCCCGGCATGTTTGGTTTGATAAGTTTCGCTTCACGCTTCTTGGCTTCTTCTTTATCCAGAGTTAGTATGATTCCTCTTTGTTCCTGCAAGACTACTTAAGGAATCATCTTGCTCTTGGTATATATTGATGATATCATTATTATAGGGGCTGACACTGCATTGATTTTTCAGCTTTAATAACATCTTCAATCTTCTTTTCATGAAGGACTTAGGTCCTTTACATTATTTTTCTACATCAGCATAAATACATCCAAGAGTTAATTGCTTTGTTTGGTCTTCAAGAAGGTCATTCAGTTGATACTCCCTTGGAAATGAATGTTAAATATCATCGTGATGAGGGTGATTTTCTATCTAATCCCTCTTTATATAGGCAACTAGTAGGGAGTCTAAATTATCTCACTATCACTCGACCTGGTATTTCCTTTGTTGTTCAACAAGTTAGCTAATTTATGCAAGCACCTACGTACCTTCATTTAGTTGCTATTCGTCACATTGTTCATTACTTGCATGGCACTTCTGCTCGAGGACTTTTCTTCCCTATGGATTCTCCTATTCGTTTGGTTGCATATAATGATGATGATTGGGCTGGTTGTTCTAACACTTGCTGTTCAATTACTAGGTGGTGCATGTTTCTTAGTATCTTTCTTGTTTCTTGGAAAAGTAAGAAGCAAGATCGGGTTTCTAAGTTCTCCACTGAATCTGAATATCATGTTATATCCTTTGCCTGCTCTGAAATTATTTGGCTTTGAGGACTCTTAAGTAAGTTTTCATTTTCTCAAGTTGAGCTTACTCCACTTCATGCAGATAATACTAGTGCCATTTAGAATGCTGCTAACTTGGTATTTTGTGACCGTACTAAACACATTAAAGTGGATTGTCATTCTATTTGTGAAGCATATGATACTCGTGTTATCTCTCTCCTGCATATCTCCACTATTCTTCAGCATGTCGATGTGTTCATTAAGACTCTCTCCAAGCACTGACATCACTTTCTTGTTGACAAATTGATGCTTTTTGATCATACAACATCAATTTGAGGGGGAGTATTAGTGGCAGAAATTATAGATCAGAATTACAGAAATTATAGCTACAATTATAAGATTTATTTTACCATAATTAATGCATTAAACTATATATACATTCTTAGCTATATTAGAATATTAGCAGTTACTATATTAGTTGTTTATATTTTCTTATTAAAATAGATTGTATAGCAACTCTTATTTAATAGAAAGGATCCGACATTCAGCCACTTACTCAAATTTGCTAGTAGTGGGGTTCATATTAATTTCTGCCCATGCTCATATCTCGATACTTGTATGTCTTCCCCATTCTCTTAAATACACTTTTAAGTACTAATCACCCATTCTCTGACCAAAAGAAATACAGATCACTGTCATGCCCATTTGTTGGAAAGGGAGGGGGAGAGAAAATCTTAATTATTGCACATGTTACATATTAATATGAATGAGTAAAAGAATGCTGAGCCAATATGTTTATTTTGGGAGCAAGCAATGTTAAAAAATTTCTTGCAAAAGAACACGACAGAAAGAAGCACACAGTATAGCAACTACAGGATCTTATAACCCATATACCAGGTAAGAACAAGCCGTTAAACGATATACACCACGACCAAATCTCAATAGAATTTCTCACATTCATGTTTTTTCTTGTTTCTTTACCAGTATATTATGATTCATGTATTTCAAAGCAAAGCTTTCTTTGGAACTGAGAGTTCAATTTGGCAGATCATTTATGCTCATTCTAAATATGATTTTTTAATAGCAAAGTTCAAGCCTAAACCCCTATGAACTGCTGAACTCCAAACATATAGAGCATCACTTGCAAATTGCATCCAAAGGTCAATGACAATCAATATTAGGATTTTGAATATATTAAAATCTTAGAAATTAGATAGCACTAGGCATCATAAGTGCGAAACAAGAAGCTTAGACACTCAAAAGCTTTATCAAACAGTATAACAACGGGTAGCAAGAAATTACTCGCTCTGTTCCGATAAAAAAAGAGTCTATTTTGGCAAATCCAATTTGCAAATGCTCCCCTTTTCATTCAACCATGCTTGTATTACGTATAGGCACCCCACAATCTTGACCAATTTTCTTCTGAATTCAATTTATTGGAACCGCCGCCACTAGGACACTGTTGGTAATTCAATGATTATTATCCATCTACTTTCAAGTGGCAAGAAATTAAGAGAAAAAGAAAATGGACACCCCCATGATCAGCTTGAGTATGCCAATATGACCATAATGAGGTGCAGGGCTTTGCATCTTACGTTTCTTGGTTGGAAGCCTGCATCCCGCTGACTATTTTTAAGGGGAAAGAGGGAGTGCATGTTTAGCAAAGTAGAAATCATATCAACAAAGAATCGCATCACTTCCATGCGGGAAAAAAAGTGGTATTATTGCAGGCTAGGAGTGATCTTGACACAAGCTATATATGGCCTCATGCAGCAAGGCGTGGCCCTAGCTTTGAAGGCAGAAATAAATGGCACTATTCCAATCCCAGCATCCTAGACAATCACAGAAATGAATATGCAATTAAAACTGACAGCTCAGTATGCAATTAGCAGAGTAGAATTTATTATTTAACTACAAGAAATTGATTCAAGGATTTGCTCCGTTTCTTAATTTTTTAGGTTAGAACTTTGAGATCACTGTCCAGATAAATTCATTTTTTGGAAATAATAATTCATGAATTCATTAAAAATAAACTTGTCATGTGTTTCTTTATTTGGCATTCAGGTTTTGCTGAAGGAGACATCTGCTTCCACAAGGTTTCCCTTCTACAAGTAGCTTGTTTTCTCCAAGTATGTTAGGCTCTCTTTTTTGTCTGGTCTGTGATTGATGGATTTTTCCCTTCTTGCTGTGCTTCTCTCTTCTCTTTGTTTTTTTCTTTTCTCAACACCAGGCCTCTTTCTATCTCCGGTACCCTCAATGCCATTTACAGGCAACGTTATAACTTCCTTTGGGATCTTCACATTCAATGGACATGTTGTTTATTTGTTTAGGTTTAGGCTTTTTCTTCGCCTTCAGCTTATTTGCTTTCTGGCTTTCTTCTTGTTGTTATCATTTTTTTTTTTAATTGTTAGTGTATGTCTTCGTTGAGTTTTTAAGAGGCTTTTTAGGGTCTGCTTTGTTCTTTGCTGCTGTTTTTTAGCTGCCTTCTTTCTCTTATTTGCATTTTTTTCTGCACTCTCTTTGCCATGTTTTTTTTTGTTCACGGCGTCAACTAGTGGATTTGATTTGGGTTACTGCATCCTTAGAAGCAAACGTTGGTTTAAAGTGTTAACCACACTTTTATTTCACGTGGATCGCACTTGAAAACTGAGAACCAACCTCGGTTTGTGAAATGCAATTTACAATTGCTTTTCTGGTGGCTGTGTTCTCCAACCCGAGAGCTCATCTTCCCCTCTGTTCCCAAACTACTGCCATTGATCTGGACTCCTATTTCCTAAATTTCATCCTTCCCCTATGTTCCCTTCTCTGGTCTCTTGCTAAAAGACAACGAAACCATTGCAATTTTTTTCAAAAACAACCCGTTACAGGACGCCAAAGTTAGATGCAGAGAAAGTGTTCATCCTTGTTCCCCTCTATCCCTTCTTCTTTCAAACAAAGATCTGCCACCTTCACCGATATAAATTGTGCCGAGAGGTCTCCATTATTTCGGTTTGCAAAAAAACACAGCAGATTTGTGCTGGAAAAAGTCACACAAAAGAGAGACCCGTAAATTCCTGCCTTATATCCATCTTCAATTTTTTTAGCTTAAAATTTCATTTATGTGCTGTTGATGATCTATTTAGTGTGTGTAATTATATGTTGTTTTGCGTTGAAATTGGTTTCCTAGTTGTCGTCTACTAGTTTACAGTGCTGCTGCTTGATTTTCATTTATTTACTGGAAACAATATAATACATCCATCTGATAAATGGTAGAGTTCTAAACAAGTGTTTGTTTATAAAAAATTCTTAAAAAGAAGTGACCTGTAAGCATGTCCTTAGAGTAGGATATAGACTAAATTTTCATTTTTTATTTTTTTTTCTATTTTTAAAGGAAATTAGAATTTTGATTTTGCATCTGTGTGTTTGAATATTAAGAAAGAAAGGCGTATTACTTTGAATCAAGAAATAAATTTTTGGGCTTTATTTGTTTACTGAAAGTAGTTTTTTTAGGAAAGTAAATTCCGAAAAAATGAATTATTTTTATAATGTTTGGTAATATAATGGAAAATAAATTGAAAAATATTTTCTAGTGTTTTGTTATGTCATGGAAAATAAGTTGCAAAATAACCCAAATTTTTTAGGAAAACACTTTCCTGAAAATCAAGCCAAATTTTTCTTTGACTGGAAAGTGTTTTCCATTTACCATCTTTCCTAACGGCAAACAAATATAAGAAAGTGTGGAAAGTGATTTCCTGGAAATTATTTTCTGGAAAACAAACACAACAAAAAAGAAAAACCCTTTTTTCTAAAAACCAAGCTAAATTTTTCTTTGATTGAAAAGTGTTTTTCGTTGACCAATTTTTTTTTTTTCTTTAATTGAAAAGTGTTTTTCGTTGACTAATTTTTTTTAATGGCAAACAAACACAGGAAAGTTTGGAAAGTGGTTCTGGAAAACAAATATGGCCTTGATATAGTGTTATTTTCCTCTAGTTTTTGAGAATCCAAACAGCCTGTGTTTTTGTACCCAGTCATTTTTTTTTAAAGAAGTAAGCGGAAACTGAGTTTTTTGAACAATAAAATAAAATTAATGGATTTTAATTAGTTTTCACCACAAATTGCAACTTCTTCTGATTTACTTGTAATTAACAGGAACATTCTCATTAAAATTAAATGCATGTTCAATATTTGTTGTAACTAACCACAAAGCTTTTTCTTTCTTTCTTGTTTTCTCTCGATATCCCTTCTAAGCTTCTTGAACTTTATGAGTAGTGTTTTTCCCCAAGTCAATATACTTTGAAGGTCACGCATTGATCAATACTTAACATATTTATTTTTTCATTCCCTTTCACTTCTTAATCATTATCATCTTTACCTACAAATAATAAAATAGATTCTGCAAGTATTAGTACGTTATTTGAATCTTTTTTCAAAATCACTTCTTATAAATGCACATGCATTAATTTTCAAGCTTTAAACTCTCTACCCTAAAACTTCCCTGTCTCTCTTGCTTTCTTTTTTGATCAATCCTTCTCTTCATTTGTTTCAAATATCCAAAAAGATATAATTTCACAGATCATTATTTTATACACACACATTTGCTTCAAAAGATTTGCATGATTATATATCTTTTCCCTTCTTTAATTATGTCCATGTTGATGAATTGAAAAGATGCTAGCTAGTATTAACCTATGACGTTGAAATAGTTTCTGTAAATGGATAAAATTGATTGTTTTTGTATTGGTTGAATCCACAGTTATATTTGTTCCTCCAAGTAATTGATATCATTGATTATTCTCTTTTGTTAAATGTTTTAAAAGATATCATGGAAGGTTTTGAATCTTTAAATAAGGTTGCTTAGACAAAGAAAATATTGCATATATTTTGTGATCTATACATTAAGGCCATTGATATGAGAATTAGACCTAATACTCATTTCGATAAAACAGGGTGAGAATTTCTTATAACATCATTCAAAGAACAAAATGGTCATACATTAACTAAAACACAAGTAAAAACAAATGGGATAAATTCAAAAAGGATTGGAGGATATTGACAAAGCTGGTTTTTATAACTTGTGTTAGCTGGAGTAGTAAATTAGGAACAATATCAGCTAGCAATGAGTAGTAGAAAGCAAAAATTCAGGTCAATTCCTCATCATCCTAACAATTTCATTTCTTGTTATTAAATTTAAAAAAAATGTTCAATTCATGATCCTTCATTACTTACTTTTACTTATTCTATGTAGAAAATAAGAGGAGCCAAAAATTTAGACAAAACAATATTGAACCATTTTTTAAGATTAAATTTAACTAAATGTTTTTCAACATTGTCGCAACGAGAGAGTTTGTATGGGCTTCTTCATCAGGAGTGCTTGGTAGCAATGATCTCAATCTTGGCACAAGCAAAGCCAACATTGATGGTATTGATTTCGAAGAAGAAAATGGTGATTCAAAGGAGAATGGGATTCCAAATTTGGACACTAGCATATCTTGAATGGTCGGTGGGGTGAATATGTCAAGCAACAATAACACAAAGGACAATGGTAAAAGAAAAGAACAAGATCCTTCTGAGGTTCGAGGTAGAAAGAAGAAAACATCTGAAGTTGGTGTTCAGTTGCTATCAAGGTAGGATCAACTACTTAAGAGCATGTCGACTGAGAGTGATTCAACTTTGAATATGGATCAGGAAGGCTGTAGTATTTCCAAGGTGATGGCTGAGCTCCACTCAATTCCTAGAGTTTCAATTGATGATGATTTTCACAACTTTGCTAGAACTTATCTTAGTTTAAGAACAAAAAGAGAAATGTGGTACAATATGGGTGATCTTAAATAGAAGTTTAAATGGTTGCAGCAAATGTATGCACAAAGTAAACGTACGTAGCTGATATGGTATAATTTTATTTTTTAAAATGTTAATCAATTAACTATAGTTAAGTGCTAGCTAAATGTACCATATGATGTTATTTGACATGATCAAAAATTTATTTATACATGTTTATTTTATTTTTGTAGAATAATATGATGACAGTTTATGAAAAGAGTAGTTTCCAGTTGCCGAAGTTCGTTTGAGTTTCCAGTTGCCGAAGTCCGTTTGAGTCATTATATTACTCCAAATTTCATGTTGAGAGATATGGGTATATCCATTGTGGTTAGTTTTTCATTATTGTTTTATTTATAAACTTTTTATGTTAGTTATCAGACTGTTGAGTTGGGTGTATTTTTTTTATTTAAATTAATATTTTAGAGATTAGTCATTATATTTAAGGACTTTTTATGTTAGTGACACGACTAAAAAAATGATGTCTTCTCCCAAGTGCAGGAGTGTCGAAGTAATAAATAACCCGACAAGATCGGGGTCGAACCATAGGGAGGTTAATTATATAAATTATAGATAACAATAAAAAACCAACAAC
>NW_011500901.1:35554-52403 GCF_000495115.2 Populus euphratica | reverse complement strand
TGTAAACAATTCAGGTCATTTGGACTTCTAGAACTCCAGATATGGGTTAAACACTGAACAGTGTGCGGGTTGTAGGACAGATTCGGACTTCTTTGTTGTTGCTATAATTTAGACTTGAAAATAGCATTTTTAAATCTTGTGCTTCATATAAATGTTGTAGGCCTATGTCTTACCTTTCTATCCATATAAAGTAGACCTAAATCCGAGATCTACAGCTTCAAATATGATCCAATTACCGAATAATATTTCGATTTGGACTGCACTAACAACTCTTTTCTAAGTTTGGCCATCTCTTTGTCCTTTCAATTTCAGTTCTTAAACTCATCAATCAATCCTTTCATTTATGTGATATACTTGCATTTAAAATGAATATTTACTACAAATTAAAGGTATCTTATATTATTAGATATGCTATTATAAAACATACTTTATTTAAGGAGTTATTGATACTTCAAGTGCAAAATAATGATATAAAACCTTGATAAAAATACACTTTTAAGTACTAATCAGTTAGTTATCAGATTGTTGAGTTGTGTGTATTTTGTTTATTCAAATTTAAATTTTAGAGATTAGTTGTTGTTTCAAAACAAATCATTTTTTAATTTTATTTTGTCATATTAGTTGAAAATGATTAGCTCGATGTTATTTAAGTCAATGCAAATAAGTAATATTAATTATAAGTATAGCTATTTACGGTGGTAGAAAATAACTAGTACAAAAGTTAAAGATAAAGTTACAAATGAAAATGATGCATGTGATGGTTTTAAAGTACATAAATTTAAAACATATAGGGACAAAAATATAGAGTAATTGAAACAAAACAGTAAGGCCAAAGCATCTTGAATAATTGGAGGACAATTGCTTTATTGGATTCATGTGAAAGCAAAACATTTTACAGCTCATACATGTCAAAACACAATTATTTTAAAAGCAAAATATTTCAAATGAGATGTAGACATCATTTAAATTTTTCTATATAAGGAGGGATATGTGTTTCATGTTTTTCAATTATATAACTTCCTTTAGAACAAACCTTTCAACTACATTTGATATAAGCAAGTGGAACACCTTATTATCTGGCTTTATAGGTGTGTAATAAATGATTTCTCACATACTATTTGATTTCATTTTTTTTCATTGAATAATATTTAATTACTTATAGTATTTTATTAACAACATACCAATTTTTTTTATTCACATGTAATTGAAGATATGGATGATTGATTAGTACTAAAAAGTGTATTTTTATGAAAATTTTATATCATCCTTTTACACTTGAAATATCAGTAACTTTTTAACTAAAATATTTTTATAATAACAAGTTTGATACCATAAGATACATTTAATTTATGGTAAATGTTCATCATAAGTGCAGGCCTATCACATAAATGAAATGATTGATTAATGAGTTGAAATACTGAAATTGAAAGGACAAACAGAGGGTGAAGCTTAGAAAAAAAAATGCTAGTTTAGTTTAAATTGGAACTTTATTCAGTAATTAGATCATAACTGGAGTTGTAGAATTTGGATTTAGTCTGCTTTATATGGATGGAAAGCAAAAACATAGGACTAAAACTTTCATGAGAAAGGCAAGACTCAATTCTGTTGTTTGGAAGTCCAAATCATAGCAATAATATAGAAGTCTAAATCTGTCATGAAGCTCAGACATTGTTTAGTGTTGAGCTCATATCTCAAGTTCTAGAAGTCCAAATGACCTCTATTTTTTTTCCTGGAAAGCTAAGACAATTTCCTAGAACTTTCATGCAAAAGGCTAGTTCAAATTCTGAAGTTATCAATGATATTTTTGGCAAACAAGAAGATAAAAATTATCACCAAGTCAAGAGTTGGCCACCCACTCAAAGATTAGTCATCAAATCAATATTTTCTAATTTTGGCCTATAAAAGGAGGTATTTTTCATGCATTTAGGCATCTTGATTTCTAGATCAAGATTATGTTCTTGTTTTCTCTCTTTATATTTTTGTAATGCTTAAGGTTTACTTTCATTAATATCTTGTTTATGTCTTTCAATTCTTTTCCTTTAGTTAATTAATTGTTATCTTATTTATGTTCTTATCTTGTTTATTTATGTTTTTCTTTTTTATTATGTTTAGCTAAGTTTATTATGTTAAGGTGAAAAGGTTATACTAATGGTGTAAGAATAAGTATAGTGTAAACTTAACATGGATTTTAATGTTTGATACTAACATGTTTTGTATTTGTTATCTTGTTCACTCTTAATACTTAACTTGTTAAATGGTTAATCTAGATTTATGTTACATACACTTGGTACAACAAATACTTAGCACTTTTAGAACTCAACCATAAGGTGTAACTAACACTTGTGCTATGAAAGGAACTTGATTTGTTCTTAACATAAGTTATAATCATGAATGCTTGACGAGATTTACAAGTATTAGCATTAATTGAATAAGATGACTAATGTAATCATGTTAACAATATATAACTGATTGGAACCTCCTTTGTGTGTGGCTTCCAATTCAATAATAAGAGTTTATACTATACTTGTTTGATATACCATTAGTGGAACCTCTAACCTTGACATTTGTTATTATTATTGCTTTTATCATTGTTTGATCCTCACATTGATCTTCCATCTCAAAGTTCTCATCAACTTCTATTTATTTATTTATTATTATTTTTGTTGTTATTATTATTCCCACCATCAGATTAAAGCTTTTTCCTTTTTCATTAAAAGATAAAGCTAAAACATGGCTACAAAATTTAAGACCAGGATCCATTCGTGCTTGGGATGAAATGCAACAACAATTTTTAAAGAAGTTTTTCCCATCTCATAGAACAAACTCTTTCAAGAGACAAATCACCACTTTCACTCAAAAACCAGGAGAAACATTTTACAAATGTTGGGATAGGTATCGAGACTTGCTTAGTACTTGCCCTCATCATGGTTTTGAAACATGGAGATTGATTTCATATTTTTATAAAGGTTTAACATCTAAAGATAGGTAAATGGTGGAATTAATTGATGTGCAATGGAACTTTTGAAGATAAAGACCCTGATGAAGCAATGGAGTACTTAGACTTGTTAGCTGAAAATGCTCAAAATTGGGACACCGCGGGTACTTGTGAGGCACCGAGTAAAACTCAACCTCATACATCTAGTGGAGCTATGTATAACCTTAGAGAAAATTATGACCTCAAAGCCAAGTTTGCATCTTTAGCTAGAAAAGTCGAGGTACTAGAATTGAAAAAGAGTGGTCAATTAAAATCTGTTTAAAACATTGTGTGTCAAATCTGTGAAACAAATGAACACTCAACCAACGATTGTCCAACCTTGCCTTCTTTTAAGGAATGTCTCCATAAACAAGCCCATATTTTAAATAGTTTTCAAAGACTCAATTTTAACCTATACTTGCAAACATATAACTCTCGTTGGAGAAATCACTCAAATTTCAGTTAAAAAGGTGATAACAATAATACACAAACTTCACAGCCACCATTTCAAGTACACCATAATTTTCAAAATTCTCATGGATATGCAACTCCTTATGCTCTACCTCCTAGAAGAAATCTTGAGAAAACATTACATACATTCATTGAAAAGCAAAAGACAATCAATGCTCAACTTACTTATAGCATGACAAATTTTAAAGATAATCTTACAAAATTAACATCTGCTCTCAGTTTTCAAGAGAAAGATAAGTTTCCATTTCAACCACAATAACAGCCCAAGGGGCAATACAATGCAAATGCAAGTAGTTCCGGAAGCCAATACATAGATCAAGTTAAATCAATCACTACTCTTCGCAGTGGTAAGGTTATCGAAAAACCCACTCTTGAACCTTATGAGAAAGATAATGAGTCAATCTCTGAGGGTAAGTGACAAGACCAAAAGATTGATGTCTTCTCCTAAGTGCAGGAGTGTCGAAGTAATAAATAACCTGGCGAAACTGGGGTCGAACCATAGGGAGGTTAATTGTGTAAATTATAGATAATAACAACACAACAACAACAACAACGACAATAAAAAATAAAAAAACAACAATAATGGTGGTAGTAGTAGTAGTAGTAGTAGTACTAATAATAATAATAAAGAACAAAAAGTTGATGAGAACTTTGAGACGGAAGATTAATGTAATGATTAAATAATGATAACAACAAATATCAAGATTAGAGGATCCACTAATAGATCCTCTAATCTTGACATTTGTTTTTATCGTTATTTGATCCTCATATTGATCCACTAATGGATCCTCTAATCTTGACATTTATTTTTATCATTGTTTGATCCTCATATTGATCTTTCATCTCAAAGTTCTTATCAACTTCTCCTTTTTTATTATTATTGTTGTTGTTCTTGTTCTTGTATTGTTGTTATTTATAATTTATAAAATTAACATCTTTGTGATTATTTATAATTTATAAAATTAACATCTTTATGATTCGACCCCCGTCTTGCCAGGTTATTTATTAATTCGACACTCCTGCACTTGAGAGAATACATCAATCTTTTGGTTGTGTCATTGATCCATGATTTAATGTCATATTTAATAAAAATTTTGATGATGATTATGATAATGTAATGAACCGCATTATAGATCGTACTAATTATCCTAGTTGTGAAGGTAGCGTTGCCTCAGTTACTGATGTTGGAGATGATGGTGATGGAAACGATGACAACAGTAATGATGATGACGATGAAAGTGATGATGATGATGAATTTATTTTAAGAGGCAGTTTGATATGAATAAATTAATTATATGCATGACTGTAGCTATAAATATGTATTATATTAATTATATGCACAAAAAACATGTATAGTTTCATACAATACGAGGATACATTGGTTGAATGAGGTTTTAAGAGGTCATTAAAAACAATATGTTAACATGTTTAGGATGGACAAAACCATTTTATTGAGTCTATGCAATGATTTAGAAACGCATCATGGCTTCAAAAATTTAATAAGAATGAGCGTTATTGAAAAGATAACAATGTTTTTATATATAATAACAATAGGGGCGTCAAGTAAGGAAATGTAAGAGAGATTTTAATATTTAGGTGAAACTGTTAGTAGATATTTCAAAAAAGTCCTGAAATCATTATGTTTATTTTCTGTAGAAGTCATAAAACCAATGGATCCTCAATTTACAAGCACACTAAGAGAAATTGCAATGAATCTAAGATATATGCTACATTTTAAGGTAAGACGAATTTTTTTTTAACTAAGTTGTTTAAATGAATATGAAATATTTTATTAATGATTATGATTACTTCATTTTGTTTTCCTGTAGAATTGTGTTGGTGCAATTGATGGTACACATGTTCGTACTTGCATATCATCTGATAATCAAATTTTATTTATTGGAAGAAAAGGTCTACCAACACAAAATGTCATAGCCGCTTGTAGTTTTGACATGTAATTCATATTTATATGGGTAAGATGAGAAGGCAGTGCACTCGACATGCATATTTTTCTTAAGGCTATTAATAATAGCAATATAAAATTTTTAAAACCACCAAAAGGTTGTGATTTGAAATAAATTAAAGACTTGGTAGATGAAGGCATATAATTTTTATATATATAGTTTTGTAAAAAATTAGCATGTTGTTCTTATTTGCAGGGAAATACCATTTGGTTGATGCTTGATATCTTAATGAGTATGGGTATTTGGGTCCCTATAAATATGAGGTGTATCACTTACAAGAATTTAGAAGTCGTGGACAACCAAGTGGTCTAGAAAAATTGTTTAACCATGCACACTCATCACTACGAAATGTGATAGAAAGTTCTTATGGGTATGGAAACAGAGGTGGAAAATTTTACAAAATATGTCTGTTTATCTATATAAAATGCAAGTTGAGATTGTAGTTACATTAATAGCACTACATAAATATATTAGAAGGGGATCACAAGATGACAAGGGTTTTTTTTTTTTTGTATGTTTGCAATCTCAATTTCATTCCAGATGACTTTTTACTTGATATTGTATCTCGCTTAGCTATTCAAGGATCACAAAGACCTTAATGTATGGATTTTGTACATGATGGAATTGCAAATAGTTTGATAGGACAATGAAAAACTTTTATTAATGTATAAGGATTATTTATTTTGTTTTGTAATCATAATTATAAAACAACAATGTTTTGCCATTATACACACACACACACACATACACACACACACAATCAAACCTCATAAAAAAAGAAGAAGCATATTAACTAAACACAAGAAACTGCTTTTTTTTAACCTAAATTTCAACCACAGTTTCAACCAAACACATCAAACTTTAAAACAAACCTCACAAAAAGCACTTTTTATTAAACTGTTTTTTTTAAACCACTACCACAAAAGCAACTACAATACCAAACAGAATCTTCTCTTTCAGGTTCCTTTCTTACTCTTTTCTTATTTAGAATTTGGTTTTTAACTAATTTTAAACATTACAGGTCTTTATTTTCCATTTCATGTGATATTTTATTAAGTTTAGCCATAATAATAATATTATATTATTTTTTTCTTTTTTTATTAACATGGATATCTTGCCAGTTTGTACATACCTCGACTAATATCATAAACCTTGAAGTTAATGACTGTGTAAATCTCAAACAACCTTGAGGTTGGTGGGACTCGAATTGGTGACCTCTAGAAAGTAAACCTAAGGCCTGAGTAGTTGAGCTATACCCATTAGAATTATTTTTTTGTCCTTTTTACATACGTACATAATGGTGATAAACAAATTATAAGCTCTAAATTAACCTCATTTGGCTACATCGCTCTCTGTAATATTGGTGAACCAATGCTAGTTGTGATAATTTTCAATTGAGATATGCTAATGTAGAACGGAAATTGTTATAAATGTGGATTAAAAGTCTTAGTAATTTAATTTTAATTCAGATGAAATAAAGCAACAAAAATTGATATGTGAAATGTTAACTAGTGATAAATCATGTAAAATTTTCAATTGGGTAAAATAATTATTTTAAAGAAAGAATTTTTGTAAAATTAGGGTGAAAATATTTAGAAAAATAGAAGAGAAATTTAAATAAATTAATGTTTGATTTAATACACTAATTCAAATTTTGGCATAAAAATCATATATTATCTAGTTTTCTGATATCAAAAAAATCTCTTAATCCAACTGTTGGATCAATCTAAAATTTTACATGGAATCTCAGAAAATAATTTTTTATATTGGATTAAAATTTCAGTATAGTTAGAGCTCAGGAAAGCCCTATGAGAAAGCCTTGGGAGATTGATGATAATTGAACAAAAGGACAACATATAGACTCATTAATGACATCATCATAATTTTGGCCAAATCCTTCTTTTTTAATATTGTTCTAGCCAAGAGCTATTTAAAAAAGGAAGAGTTACATTTTTTTTTCTCATGTTGTCTTGAAAATGGGTGCTTATTCTTCCAACAACATGGGTCATAAAATGTGTGAGGATGATTTTTACTAAGAAAACTCATCAAGGAAGAAACACCAAAGAAAAATGGGTTAGGAGGAGATAAGTTAGAGAGGGAAAATGCTTACGGTGAAGGGGGAGTTTGGGTTTTGAAAAGAGGAGGAGCAAAATCCTTGGAGGTATGGTGAGGAGCTTATTAAATTGATTTTGAAATCTATTGGTAATATATTCTTTTCTACTTATTTTCTAGTTTAACGAATTTAATGGTGTAAAAATAAAAAAGCTCTAAATTGTTAAATTTAGGGTTGTTGAAACTAATTACAAAAAAAGAGAAATAGTTATTAATTATGTAATTTGACATGAAATGGGTGTAATATAGGGTATAAATGATGGTTAAAATTTGATGTGGCATGTGTGTGATGTTTTGGTATGATGTATGATTTTCATGTTGGATTGGTGTTGTAAAGAAATTAAAAAAAGAAATATGAAAGCCTAAGATATGGTTAGTAAGGTAGAGTTTTGTTTGGGTGTATGAATTACATGCATGGAAGTTTAGAAATTTGTTTAAATTGTATAAGAATTTGTTGAATTGGATTGCGTGTGATATTTTGGTATTTGTAGTATAGAAATTAGTATACTTTCAAAAAGATATTGATGAAGCTATGAAAATTTGTGTTTTGTGTAGGAAATGAAAGGGCAAACATGGCAAGTGTTGTTGTGAAATTGAGTTAGAATGTATGAAATTATTTTGGAAGTGTTTTGGAAGAATTAGGTGAAATATTGTAAAATTATATGTTAACTTGATGTGTATGAATTTAAGAAAGATTTTTTGTTGGATATGTGGATTATATGTGGTGTGAGTGTTTGGAGGAAAATTGTAGACCTGAAGTTTAAATGAATTTGTGAAATTGAATGTTTATGGTGTAATATGAAGGCATTATAAATTGTAGATGAAATAGACTTCTTGGTTAAATGAATTCTTGATATATTGTGATATATGTTTGGAAGGTGTCGGAATGAAGTTTGAAAACTTTAATGTTGAAATCGTTAAATGAAATGTGTATTATGTTTCATGATTAGAAGAAATATGTCTAAGTTTATGTTAAGGAATTTATAACAAATTGTGAATATTGTTCAAATTGCTTAAATTGCTATTTTTATAGAATTTTAGAAAATTTGAGAAGTTAATCATGATAATCTAATTAATTTGCTTTGTCCTAGATACTAAACATGTTGATGTTAAGTTGGAATTATTGTGTATATGGTGTGATGATGATGTTCTTGTTTGAGTTTCATATATGGTGTTTATGGTAGTTATTTTAAATGTGTAAATGGTTGTTAATATATTTATGGAGATTGGGTATGTTTAAATACCAATTATAAGATAGTTTAAATCAAATGTCTACTTGTTATTTTGAATGTGCAAGTGTTTGTTGATGTATTTATGGGAATTGGGTATGTTCGAATATCAATTTTAAGATATTTTAAATTAAATGTTAGAGAATAAAATTTATTGAAGAAAAAAAAGTTATTTGGACATTAATATCTTTGAAGGAAAAAATTAAGTTAGTTGCACATGAAAATTCATCGATGAAAATGAATAATAAAATGTTTAGATATTAAGTATTATAGTAAAAATATGGGATATTGTAAAAGAATTAAAATGATAAATAAAAATAATATATTCATGAAATTATTTATAAAAATATTTAATTATGTGAATTAATAAATATAATAAATAGATAAAAAAATACTTGGATATTAATTTTGCATCTTCTATCGGTATGTAGAAGAAGAGTTTGGAGTGGAACTCGACATCTTAATAGTGTGGATAGCAGGAGTTCTAAGCGAGGATCATTCTCTTGCTTATTAAATTGCATGATAATATATATTATATAAATATTATAGGTTTGGGGCAGGTTATACGAACATCATCCTTTGTTAAAAAATCAAGTAATTTTTTTTTCATGAGAAAATTTTTGTTTTATAGGGAGAAAATCCATTTATTATAGGGTTAAAATTTTTTGACATCGCATTTATTTCTATTTTATATCTTTAATATCTAATGATATATTTTACAGTGTAATTTTATATCCTCAAATAATAAAGTCTATAACTAATTCCTCACATTTATTATTATTAAATTAAATTAATTTAATACCAGAAATATACAATATGTTGTGATATTGTTAAAAAAAACATATTTTTTAAATTTTTATAATTTTGGAGAAAAACTAGATATTTTGAATATTAAATCAGTATCTTACAGTGTAAATATATATTCTGACATTAGATAAATTTTTTGAAGAAAAAGATAATTTTTTTGTATTTTTAAAATAAAAAATTTCTTTTTTAAATTTTTTTCAAAGTTTCAAAGAAAAAACAAATATTTTTAATATTATATCGATATCATATAGAATAAATCTACAACCTTATATTAGATCAAATTGTTGAAATAATATGAAAGGACTCACAAACAATAAAGTCTATAACTAATTCCTCACATTTTTTTCTAACAAATAATTTTAAAATAATCCTTCAAGTTTTTTAAAATTTTTTGGGCTTGTTTGCAAAAAACACAAAAAAAAGAAGAAAATAAACATTATGAGAAATCCATATATATGTTTATCATATATATTTTTATATTATATTTATTTGAAATATATTAAATATTATTAGCAAAATTTTTTTATCTTAATATATTAAATTTAATTAAATATTATAAAAAAATTTATAATATCCAAGTTTTATTTCATATTATATTTTTATTAATTTCTTATTTATATATTTTATTTTCTCTACTATAATTACTTGGTGATGCATCATGAAAACAGCGTAAAAAGATTCCTATCATGAATTCAACCTGGTTAGAGAGACGAGAAAATTTCTTACAGTCATTTGAGCAGCAGTGCAAGAGGATTTTGGCATCAAAAGCGAAGGAGAAAGGGCAATGCTCATTTCTTTTTCATGTAAATTTTCTTCTTCTTTCTTTTTATGATAGCTCCGCATTAATCACTATACCTGTACTGGCGGTGCTCTTCGATCATGTTTAGATCAAACACTTTACACGCGAACTTACCTTTCATTTCATAGCAAAAAAGATATTACACAAATGCACAATCAACACTTGATGCCTACAGTGTAGCGCGGAGATCACAGCTAGTAAGAACTACCGATGACAGAGAATTGTAATGATACATGAAGCAAGCAAGCATTACCAGGACAGAAACATGTTTACATGGTCTCAACAGTTCCTTTCCTGGCTTTCATATTTTTCTGCTTTTCCAAGCTCTTTTGGATCCAATGGTGAGTCCTGTCAGAATAAAGATTCAGGAGAGCAATGACATCCTGGGGTCAACACCCTGTGAAGAGAAAAAGATATGGTTTAGATCCCAGAACGGCTCTGAACAGCCACTCCCTCCTCCTGTTGATTCGGATCATCAAGGCACTCAGTTGATCGCCCGTGTTCTTCGAACTTTTCATTACAGTTGCTCAAAACCACCTCCATCTGTTGATTGAGATCTCTCAGATACTCTGTCGAATCGTTTTCATCTGCATCGTAGAGGTCTTCAATCGAGGGTGTCCTTTGTCGTTGCTTTAATTCTTCAAAACTGCTTTCATCTCCTTGCAAAACCCTTACAACCTGCAGAGAAATCTAGCTTTTAAAAAACCAAAAAAAACAACTGTCGAGGGATTTCTAGGGAAAGAAATATACATGGCTCATTTGAGGTCGCTCTGAAGGAGATTGATGTATGCACATAGAAGCTGTACATGCCAGACGATCCATCTGTTCTGAGTCATAGGCATCTGCGAGGATTGGATCAACAAGCTCCTCTATGCTGTTATTCAGTAGCAAAGGCTTGGCCTGACAACAACATTGGTCAAAACTGCATAAATTCTTGGTGGAAATACAACATAAGAGACTTGAATCACGCAGAATCAGAAAGAAGCAGCATACATACCCACATTACAAGACTGTGCTGTGAACTATCTAAGGCTTGCCTTCCAGTAATGAGCTCTAATAACAGAACACCGTAAGCATAAACATCTGTCTTCTCATCCACTATTCCATGCATGAAGAATTCAGGAGGAAGGTAACTGTCAAGATAAGAAATGAGATCAGATTGCAAGGCTAAATCTTGATGATTCAGAGACCCTGCCCAAGTTTTGGATTACAAACCCAAAAGTGCCTTCAATTTTTGATAGAGTGTGATGAGACCACTCCTCTGGTAACCATTTTGCAAGCCCAAAATCTGAAATCTGACATAATTTGAAGTTCCGAATTCAGAGATTAAGGGGAGATCATTTAGGTGTTGCATATTACAGCAGTAAGAAGTTAAGTTTCAGGAAACCTGGGGCTCAAGATCCTCTGTTAGCAATATATTGGAAGCCTTGATATCTTTGTGGATGATTCTCCTCTGGCACTCCTCGTGAAGATACAGAAGGCCACTAGCAGTTCCAAGGGCAATTTTATATCTGATTCGCCAGTCCAGCTTTTCCTTGGGGCCTGGCAACATTTGGTAGGAAACAAATTGATACATCATTTTGGTGAAAAACTAGTGGAGATATGAACTTCACAATAATCTGGATAATGAACACACCATAAAGTAAAGATGCAAGGCTCCCATTGGCAGATAATTCAAGGACAAGATGCATCCCCCCTTCAACCCCATATCCAATCACTTTGGCAATATTAGGATGGTCAACATGGACTATAATCCCAAGCTCCGATAAGAAATCGACAGTCATATCTTCTGGTGAACCTCTGGTCAGCCGTTTAATTGCAACGAACTGCCCATCTTCCAATTTCCCTTTGTAAACTTCAGCATAGCCTCCTTCTCCAATTAAATTTTCTTTATGAAAGAAGACAAGGTATCGTGAGCATATTGAGATCGAGACAACCACAACTACAAATACTACAACATAGCAAAGAGTACATTGTATTTGGAGGTGCAGACTTTACCGCGGAATTCGGTAATAAAGTTTTTGAATCTCAACTCAAAGAAGGTGAAAAGGGATACGAAGCACAAATATAAATTCTGAAAGAAGCATAAACCTTGGCTAAAAGTATCAGTTGCAGTATGGAGCTCTGAGAGAGAAAAGTTCTTCCAAGAAGATTTGAAATGGCAGAATTCACCATCTAGTGGAGAAGTTAGAGTTGGAACAATCTCCTCTCTGAATCTTCTGCTTCTGCTTTTCCGTTTACTTAGCTTTGGTGTATCTTTCTTCAGAGGAGGGAGGGGATGGCAGCTCGCTGCAGGTCCCTTTTTAAATACGCGAAGGAAGTCACGCCAGGGAGTGGTGGCGTTCGGTTGCCCTTCTGAGCCTGAAGTGCTGGCCCTGGGAGAAGTTGCTTCAGATTCATAGCTATTTGAAGTGCTTGCCTTGGAAGAAGTTTCAGATTCTACGCCAACAGAGCAATCTTCTAGAACTCCTCTTGGAGAGCACTTTTCCGTTCCATCCTTGGTCTCCTTTTCCTCCTCCTCCTCCTCCTCCTCCTCCTCCTCCGCCTCCACGGCGAAGGATTTCTTATCTGATACAGAAGCTTTCAAATAATAACAATAAGAAAACAAATCGACAGAGTTGCATCAAACACGAAGGAAAAGATAGTAACTAAGTACTTTACCATGAGATGAAAACGAGTCAGAAAACCTTGATCTCGTTAGTCGTTTGCGCCCAACAGGAACAGCTTTCTTTTCTTGATTTTCTTCAATAGTGTCCTGGGAACCATTACTGCTAACACAAGTTTGTGTCATTAGAACAAAACAGTGATTGCGCGAAAACCCAAAGGATCCAAAGCAGGTTAAAACAACTCATGATAACAAAAAGGCCAACAATTTAGTATGGAGATAGTGAGATATTATGACAATATGATTATGTAACATCTGACTGAAGAAATTAAAAGAAAACCATCGCGAGACATCGTCTGTAAAACAACACAAAAGGCGCCTAAAATGACAGTCGAAATGACAAAAAACTTTTCCCGTCACCAAATTCTTTTCATTATCTTATCTATAACAGTCGAAATGACACAAAAGTTCTGGTACTAATTCATCCACAACAATGTGGTAACTCTATACAATCTGTAACACTCTTAAACTCCAATTAGAACCAGGAAAAATAAGGCTGTAGAGGATATGAAGAAAGTACCACAAAGAAGCTGAAGGTTGCTGGACATCTTCCATGATTTTTCGAAGAGGTGACCAAATCGAAGAGATGATACAAAACCAATAAGGAAACGGAGGAAAAGCGTGTGAGAGAGACAGACAGACAGAGAGATGAAAGTAGCGGTTGGCATGATTTCTCTTTGCTTCTCTAAATATTCCCCATTACTTGTTTTTGACACTTCTTCACCTAATTTGGATGCCCTAAATTCGGCTTTTATCTGTCATTAAGAGTTTCTCCCTCCCTGATTTGTTGTCGATTGCTCTATAATAAATTTTGAGTTTATCAGCTTAAATTTTTATAGATAAAATTAGTAGATTGAAGAAGGCTTGTAAGCAAGCACGTCCTCTTAGTTTGCCGGGAAAATCTCTTTAGTGTTCTCTAGAATCTCTACTGGGTTCTTGCCACGTTAGTGTAAGACAATTTCTCTCTTAAACGCGGGAAAGGAGTACCCGAATCAACGAAACGGCTGGATTCTCTGCAAATTAAATGACCGTTTGATTGGACAGAACAATATAGGCACCAAAAGTAGTCATGCTTTAAGTGGTAGACGATCTAATTCCAACAACCACATTTTTTTTTTTCTGGGTTAAAATCTTAGGATAAAAATAAGATGAGTTCCTTAAGTTCTTTCTAAATATATCATTTTATTGTGAAAAGATGTGTTCTTAACATTATCAGGAAAATAATAATAATAATAATAATAATCTTGATTAGCACAAAAATATTCCTCGCTCTTAAATAAAAAGAAAGGGCATTAGGTTTTAATTTGAAGGTTTTAAAATATATATATGTTCCAACATAAAAAAAAATTCTAATGCTAGCGTTCTTAAAATAAATATGAGACTTGAATGTCGATTTTAATAAATTTGATTAGTTTAATAATATAAACAAAAAAATATAACGATCATAAATAAAGTGAAAAAATACAACAAAATAAAAATAAAAAAATCTCATCTAGGTTAGCACATAAAATATATGACTTGGCCAAGATACTAGGGTAACCCTGTCAAAAAAAAAATTAATAAAATTATAAAGTTTAATTATAAAAAACTATTATAGAACTAAACTGAAAAAAATATTTAAAAAAAAAACTATAAAAAACTCTAAGTCAAACTAAATTAATTTGATAACCCCACGATTATAAGCATAAAATTGAGATAATCCTATAGAAAAGAAAGTAAAAAAAAATACATGAAGATCAATTCTTAATCAATTAAATATTAATGGATAAAATTGAAAAAAAAATCAATTAAAAAAAAAAACAAATGTTAAAGGATCTCATTCGATAACGAAGAGAAATTAAATAAAAATATAATAACCTCATATAAATTAAAATGAAAAAAGTTTGAAAATCCATTTCTAGCAAGTTAAATATTAAAGGTGAAGATATAATAAAATAAAAAATAAAAAAAATCAACCCGAGTCCACTTGAGTCAGCAAGCAAAATTTGTGACTTTGTTGTGATACTGAGTAACTACATTGAAAAAAATTGAATAAAACTATAAAATTAAATTATCAAAAAATTTAATATTGAAGGATGAGATAACCTAGATTATATTTTAAATCAATAAAAAATAAATAAAAGAAAGGGCAACATCTAAGCTATAATTAAATAAATATTGAATGATAAAACTAAAAAATAATGAGCTTAAAATAAGTTTAGAAAACTTGTACAAATCTTCTAAATTTAGGTTAATTTTCTAAATTCATAACTTGTGAAATCCTAAACCTGAACTCAAGTAAGAAATTTAATTCTCAACCAATTTAATATTGAAAAATAAAATAAAAAATCAATTAAAATAATGTTTTTATGTAAAAAAAAATAGCAATAAAAGAATGCAAATTAAATCTAGGAAAAAAACATCAAAAGAGAATGAAATCTAAAAAAAAAATCAATTCTAAAAATTATCTCAAACAAAGAAAATAACAATCTAAATAATGGGAACAAAATATGAAAAAAAAATTAAAGGATGATGAAATTGAAAACAAATTCTAATTTTATAAATTATTTCATGTAAAATAAATAATAATTAAAAGAATAACAACCAAATCTTAAGAAAAAACAAATTGAATGACTTTTTTAAAAGTTTAAAGAGTCAAGCACACAAATCAATAAGGAGAGAGAAAAGAATGAAAAAAATAAAAGGTCATCAACACTAAAGTAGAGATTTATTGATAAAGCACGCCACCACATCATGGAGAAGTCGCCAAGACAATTCAAATTTAACCACAATAGGCTGTGTTTGGTTAACAAACAGCATTGCTCGCACAAAAACATAAATATAAAGTTTAAAGAGTCAAGCACACAAATCAATGAGGAGGGAGAAAAGAATGAAAAAAATAAAAGGTTATTAACACCAGAGATTTGTTGATAAAACATGTTACCATATTATGGAGAAGTTACCGAGACAATTTAAATTTAACCACAATAGATTGTGTTTGGTTAACAAATAGCATTGCTCGCACAAAAATATAAACATGCATATAATTGTTTTTTAATAATATTTATATTTATTAAACTATTAAATAACCCCTAAATGAACCTAATTATAACAATAATAACAAAAACCTTCATGAAAAAATAAAAACACCCTTGGATGACATCTTAAGATACTTTTATAATTAAATCACTTTACAATGCTTCTAAGATAATTAAAACACGTTGCCGTGTAAAAACAATGTGCTAAAACCCTTTTTTGTACTTTTATAAATTCAAATCTTAAGAGAGAATTTATCAAAATCTTCGAAATACATCATAGCGGAGGGAAAGGCACACCCTTGAAATTATATGGAAAGATTCCTAGTCTTGATTAACAAGCAAACTGGCCCAAGAACACACCAATCATAAAATAAAAGGGGAAGAAGAAAAAAACATATATTGGAGCTAAGAAAATAAGATACTAACTTGGTAGCATCATTTGAAGCTAAGAGAACAGAAACAGGAGGAATTAAGGAAAATAAACATATAAATGAAAATGAAAAACTGAAGAGAAGATCATAAATTATCTGGAGATTGATGTTTTCTGCGCTGGATAGCGCACACCACAAGCAACGCATTACCTGAAAGCCTTCCTTCGGGTTGTCAAATGCCTATCTTGCAGCAAAACTTGTACTCCCACTGCATTATAGATCTATCTCGATCTCGTAATCAGGGTTTCTCAATCAAGCCGAAGATTCATAGGCTTTTTAATGAATGAATAAAAAAATTGCATAGGCATTCCATTATTTTCATTTTTTTATGACAAAAGTACACAATTTCCTCCTTAATCCTGGAATTACAGACAGTTATA
>NW_011500901.1:0-35520 GCF_000495115.2 Populus euphratica | reverse complement strand
TTTTAGATTAACGTGGGTGTCCGGACCAGCTTGCGCGCACCACGACTAATCTCACGGGCCCTGAAGTTAACGACCATGTAAGCCTCTAGTGGCCATCATATGAGCAACCAAGGACTCGAACTTGAAACCACAGTGGAAGCAAACCCCTTAGTCCCAAGTTTTCACCATTTGGCCACCACCTAGATGGTTCAGTTATAATCTATCTTCTTATTACGTGTCGTAACTACACTAAGAAAACGTTTGTTTATGCGGGAGCTATAATTTTTAAAACAAACCACATGAACATGAACATTATGTTTGGTAACACTAAAAAGTATTTGACTGTTTGTGTGGGATACATGTGTTTTGGGATGAAATCACCGTTCCCACGGAGAGAGCTTCTTCTCATGTCTGCTAGATAAATTAAATTTATTTGATTACTGTTCGTGTAAACAGTGCCACGATTCATTGTTTATTAACCGTGTTCAACCAAATAAAAATAAATTATTTTTTTAATTATATTTTACTTAAAAAACTAGTGTTTAATATTATCTAATAACACTATATAAATTTAAAAAATATCATATAATAACATAGCATTTATAAAATTTAATCACAATTTTAATTTTATTTTTGATAATATTTCACCTAATTTTATTACACAATCCAAAAATTATAAAAATTATAATCCTTATCAGATGAATTTTATATATGATGAAATTGTAAATAAGTTAATAAAATAATAAATGAAATTATAAATAAGTTAATAAAATAATAAAAAATATTATTTATCTAATTATATAATAATGATAGTTAGATTTATAATATTTAAATTAAAAATCATTAATATTAATATACATCTTTTTAATTATCTTATAACTTCAATTTAAAAAACATATTTAATGAAACACATTAAACTACTTTTTATTCAAATTTAATTTTAATCATAGTTTTAATTAAACATATATAAATACAAAACCAACCTCAACCAAAAATATTATTTATAAAATAATTTTTTTAAAACAATAATTATAAAAGCTATTATAATATCAAACACACTAAAATTTCCATGCACGTGATGTTTCTCTACTGTACTCCATAACCACCATTTTCCACGGAGGGAAGATCATGGCAATTCAAAAATAAAATGAATAGGCCTACCTGATCATGCTCCTTCATGATGAGAGGAATCATGCATGCGGACCAGATATTGCAACAAAGTTCAATAGTGACGGAGCTGCTGCTGAATCTGTTATCGATAAAGAGATGGAATGCAAGCAACCAGAAGAACATACACACAAGATCTTCTTCGACATTTGCGGCAAAAAAGAAGAAGAAAAGAACTCTCCTTCCTGGTATAATTTTATTGTACACTTTGTACAATTCATTGTGGACAGGCCATTCGTAAGTTTATTTTACTCAACTGTTTCGACACCATAAGAATATCAAATTGAAGAGTACCGAAGAAAAGTCTCCACTTGAAAAAAATAATTTACAACGAGAGTGCAAAGTTGTAAAACCAGTGCTTGCAGGCTTTGGATACAGTTATAGCGAAATATATTCAGTGAACATTGCGAGTGATCAATCCCTCGAATATCGTGTAAAGATCCTTGTTATCTGGACCAAAAATTTCCTCTGCCTTCCTTAGGGTCTCCTGAGATTTTACAGAAAGTCATGGAAGAAAACTGATATCAAGTGAAGTTGTTAACAACAGATGGAGAGGGTGGTTGAGAAATTTACCTCTTTCGTTTGCTTGTGGGAGTTCAATTCCTTAACGTTTGCCAAAAAAGCACCAAACTGCTCGTAAGACAGGCGGGTCCTGATCAACAAAAGAAGAAATTGCATTTGAAGATAGAACGCTACCCAGATTTATAAAACTAAATTTGCATGGGTATTGATTATGATGTAATTCAATGCTGCAGATTTTATTAATTGTGCAACGATTCAAGTTTTTTCCCAGTGAAAACTCACCTGACTTGACGGAAGAATTCTTTGCCATCAACTCGAGTTCGTCCTGAACCATGCAAACACAAGAACTAATAAAATGACGTAATAAATTACATGAAAAATCCCAAAACAGTTTTAGGTAGGCTCATAAAAAAATCCATCCATTGTCTATGGCTGTTCTCCAAAAAAAAAAATATTGAAAGGTATGCGTACATGCATTGTATTGTTAACCTTATCCGGGAACAAATATGAAAACCATCGCCAAAAAAGCAAAATCTACACTAATCAATCCATCTCCATCTTTGTCTCAAGGAAAGACTTAAAATATGGCTTACTTTAAATCACCGATTACATGATTTATAATTAACAAAGAAAGAGTAAATTGAGTAAATTTTTAGGCATAATTGTTTCGTTCTCATTATGTGACATCAAATGTAAAACAAGTTGCTTGAATTCATATATTCAAGCTGTTCAGAATCCATTGAAGACATATACAGTCATCACTGATTCATTTTTTTCAACTAATCCCATTGCTTCCTTTCATTTCCCGGAAAAAATTGCAACTCTGAGTCATTAAGTTCAAAGAGCTTTAAAAGTACGGGGTTCAAATCATAGTAACTGGCCATTTGACATGGTATCCAAGGCATAAGAGATCTGGCATCTGTATCAATCAAATTCTGCATAAACTTTATTCTAAAATGAAGTTTTAGAGCTAACCAGCTTGTGATCCTACGTCACTTGACATAGAACTATGCTGGCTCGAGGACAGAGAAGAGAAGGCGGAGGATCTATCGTCCATGCTTCTTGTGATAGAGAATGACATTGATTGTCGTTTTGGAGACACTGGTTTAGACGTCCTTGTGGGAGACACGGAAGCAGAAAAACTAGGAGGGGAGCCTGGAGGAGTAAACCGGGGTGTGTTTGTTTGGGATGCTAGCAGAATCTGTGATATGCCAGGTCTTGGAGCTGCCATGAAAATAACAACATGAAGTAACGTAAGTACTGGATTAGAAATTAAGTCTGGTGGGCTTGTGTTAAGAAACAAGCTTAAAACCACAAACTTGTGGCATACCATCTGTCTCCCGATCCTCTGCAAATGAGTTTCCCATTTCTGAAATCTTGCTTTGTAGTGAAGAATATCTTGAAGGTGGCAGGGTGGCATCATCTTCTGAAACAAATTAAGAAAAAAAATGACAAGTCAAATACTGCCAGACCAACTTTCTCCTTCGTACAATAAGAACAACTCATCACAAAATTGGTGACCATAAACCTCCAGGCAATTCTATTTTCGTCCTGTGAGACAAATCAATGTAGAAACTGCGACGTCCAAAGTAATCAGAATGTTTAATCAAACATTTTACACAATATACAAGCATTTTTTTTAAAAGCACAGGCCAAGTATGCCATTAATAAACCATCATAGAAACCCCGAAATGAGATGCTTATCCTATTGTAAGCAGAACTCCAGTAGTAAAGGAAAGCATCTTAAAGGCCTTGAATTCATCAACAAATAGTAAAACACATACCATTTGGTGTAGGCTTGGCAATGATCTGTGGAGCTCCTGCCTGCCACAAAACCAGATCAACATCACCCTAAAACCTCCATACATTATTTCACAACAGTTTTCTTGAAGGAGCAAAGATAAAACATTATTCATCATCCAAAAGAAATCCGTAGGATAACTTACCGAACTTTCTTCATCCTCTTTAAGTGACTGCACAAGCGTCTTCCTAAACACTTCCAGCTGCACACATTCAAAAAAATTAAATCCAACCCCTTCAAATTCCGGTCTTAGGCAGATAATCCACACCCTAACCTGGGCATTCATGATTTATCTAGCAAATACTATTCTTCGGCAGTGCTTTTTATCATTTTAAAAAGAATGCAAAGCTCATATTCGTTACACTTCGCGGCAGGTTGAATAATGTTTTTTAGTGAAAAAAATAAATATACAAACTTTTCAAATATATTTTTGATTAAAAAAATAGATGCATTTAACTAAATGCAATGAAAACCATATATGCTAATAAATATAAAAAATAAAAAGTTAACATGTTTATTCGTCATTGTAGATCCAATAATTTTTTTAACACAAAAAAATTAATATATGTTATTGATATGTTTTTTAACATTGAGTAAAAAATATAACTGTAAATATAGTAAAAATCATATATATTAATAAAAACATATAAAACCTCAAACTAATTTTTAATATAACAAGGGAATTACGAATTACTGTAATGAAACATGATTTTCTAAATTTCTGCATGATATTTTTAAAAAAAAAATATAAACAAAAAAAAATTATAAAAAAACAAAAATAAGACTAAAAAAATAATATAAATAAGATAAGTGTAATATGATAAATATTTAAAGTACAAAAAATAAAAATAAAAATATTTTTTTTTGAAAAACAATGTAAAGAAAAACTCAAGAAAGTGTTAAAAAATAAAAAATTTTGAAAAACAATGTAAAGAAAAACTCAAAAAAGTGTTAAAAAATAAAAAATAATGATAATGATAATGATAATTAGACAAGTATAAAATAATAAAAATATATAAAAATTAAAAAAGAAAAAGAAAATTACAATTCTGACAACAATGCACCCCTACTATAGTAAATAAAATAAAATGGTAAAGTGTATGTATAATATAATATAATACAATAATAATAATTTAGACGCAATTATAGCCAGCCAATTTCGTTAAACTAATTACCAAATTATGTAAAGCTGGATTAGTTTAAGGAGTAACAAAAATCTGCAATTAAGCAAAGCTGTAACTTAATTACCTTAGAAACATCTCTCTGAAGCTTCTTAACAGTGTTATACAACGACGCATTCTCTTTCAACAAATTGTCCTAAACAACAACGTCAAGGTAAAGAGAGTCAACACCAACAATAAAATCCAAACAAACCGGGTGAAGAAACGGGGGTCGGACCTTCTCTTGTGTAGCCCGGGAGAGCTTATCGGAGGAGTCGGAGAGAGAAGAATCGAGAGACTCGATCTGAGCCTGGAGGTGGGCAATGAAGTCGTCTTTCTCGGCGAGCTTGGCGCGAAGAAGGGAGGACTCGGATTCAAGAGCAGAGACACGTGTAGAGAGGGCAATAGAAGTGATCTTGCGGGCCACATCGAGTTGTTGGAATGGATCAGACGGCAAGACTTGCAAGACATCCTCGGGAAGATCGAAGGCGGAACCACCTGACTCCTTCGATAGCATCTTCTTCTTCTTCTGCTCTTCTTTCTCGGTTTTTGATGGCTTGTTTTAAATTAATTGTTTCCTTTTGTATTATTATTATTATTATTATGAGTGAGACAGAGAGCTTTTACTCTTTTGCATGTACAGACATGTGGTGACAGATAAAGGAGGCTGGGGAATGGATAGGAGGAGGAGGAGGAGTTGATAAGAGAGAAAATAAATAAATTAAAAAAAAAAAAAAAACCAAGAGACATACCCAACTATTTGTTAATGGGTTGTTGAATCTGCACGAAGGCTCTTTTTACAACTTTTGCCACTTTGAGCCCATGGCTTTAAATTTTGTATTGATCTGGGGTTGCTACTGCCATAATTATTAAACTCCAGCTAGATTTTTTTTTTAAAAAAAAAGAAAAACTTGTAGCATAACTTGATTAAAATTGAATTTATTTAAAAATAAATAAATAAATAAATCTTCAAACAACATCTAGAGCCGAGTTGAGTTACAAGCTTGTTTTTTAATTCTTTCTCTCTTTATATATATATATATATATATATAGTCGACCACAGTTTTGCTTTCGTAATACCAGCCAATCTGAATAGTTAGAATTATATTATTAGTTGTGATGAAAAGTATATTTTATTTAAAAATATATTTAAATAATTTATTTTAAAAAAATAATTTTAAAATTAACAAATCAAAATAATCTAAAAATATAAAAAAATTAATAAAAACAAATTTTAAATGTAAAAAAACACAATTTACACCATATTTTCAAACAAACTTGTTAAATAAAACAAGAACTGGAAAATAAAATAACGCAAAATAAAACTAGAAAAAATGTCTAAACACATAATTTGCCCTTTTAAGTTAATTTAAATTAGTTAACTTAGCTTTCTTATTTTTAATTGAGTAAAATGAATCCCACAGGTCAAATAATTATATAGATAATTAATTGATAGGCAAACTGCATAAAAAAATCATCATTGACTTGATAATTAAAAACTTGATATATTTATTTATTTTTACTGTTATAATAATATATTAATTCATCATGATATTGTTTGTCTGCACATATACATTATTATAACTTGAGATATCCAAAAACAAGAGACATAATTTTACTAGGGTTCTATAATTACCTCTTTCATGGAGAATTCAATTTTATTATATAAATATATAATTGTCTCATATTTCTCTCTATCTTTCACTACTCTGCTTCTTGCTGTAAGCTACTTCCGCTACCTCTATCTTACTGTTACTAATGGTCACTATTTATAGCTGAAAATGGGTGAACAAACCTCTTTATTTCCAGCCTTAATTATGGCCAATAAATGAAAAATAAACAACCTTTATTCCAGCCCATTTCTGACTACTTTCAAACCTCCATTTCATCTCTCTATGCCCTTGTTCCTACTCGTTGTAGCAGCCATTTGTACGTATGAGTTTGTCTCCACATTGAATAGTCTTCGCACTTAATTCTCTATCACTTGGAGATAAATGGCACAACTTCAGTTCCCCGTCCCTCTATTTCATCCCACTTCAGCCTTGTTCCTACTCATTGTAGCTTGCATTTCTTTGAGTTTATCTCCACACTTGATAATCTATCACTTGGAGATAAAACATGACCATATGCATGCCCTCTACTCCTACCAAAGAGTCATGTTTTACTACTCAACAAGTCATTTTCTCTTCATCCAAAAGTTTAGCCAAGTCTTCACTTTACCATGGAAACAATAACCATGAAAGTCAATCAACAATACTCTTTATACTTTGCAACCTGTGCTTCGTCGAACCATTAATTTTCTCTCATTCTCCCACTCAAAACCATACCCACTAGAAACTTCTTCCATTTTCTACCATATCTCTAAAAACTTATAAGCACAAACTTAGGTGAAACTTTTTTTAGCAGTTTCATAAGCATCCTCCCCTCAACCTACATATGCATATATGGAATAGTATCCAGCACCAACTCTCGTTTGATTTCTTATTCATTATTATTATGTAAGAAACATTTCATCACCCTTTTATAAGGCATTTTTGACATACAACAATCATATAAATTTTACTTTTGTTATTTGTAACATTTTTTTGAGAGATCTTTACTGAGAAGTTTTTGGTGTTCATATCAAAGCCTCAAAATCTAGCAGCTTTATTATTACTTCAGTTTTATCCCAAGCTCGTTATTATTTGTTTTACTAGCCCTACATCTTATTTCTCCACCTAAATCTTTCCACACATTAAGATACCTTTTAAGATACCTAGAGCACCTAATTCTACCTTTTTCATAAGGTATAAAGCCATGTCAAATTATCTTTGATAAGGCTAGGTTTTTTAATTGAATCCCCTTATTAAACAATTCAACTCATAAGCTCTTTGGATCACTATTATTTGTTAGCAAAATATAATTCAAAGTTTGTGCCATTAAATATTTTGATTCCAACAAACACTATTTATTCTTCAAAGTATTTCTTCTTCTTAAACACTATCATTCACCAAAATGACGTTAAGTTTCTCTATATCTAGTTAATTCTTTTTTAAACTGTGATCCATCATCAATTCTAGATTTGGACCATCATAGTTGTTTGAAATGTGATTTAGATGATTTCAAATACATTCATAACTAATTTATTTAACTTTTTTTTTATTTCAACAACTATTACTTATTCTCCAAATCCATTGCTTTCTTGTGAACATCATTATTCACCAAGATGACAGTATATTGCTTCTTTTCTAGGTAATCATTTCTCAAAGTGTGATCTAGCATTGATTTTGAATATGGATAATCAAGAATAGTAATTGCATCTAAAATTATCAAAATAGCTATAAATGAATCTGAAATCATCTAAGTTGTATTTTAAATAGCTCTAATTTTATCAAAAGAAATCTGACTTGATGGATGACTTAGATTAAGCAAAATAATTTGATTACATGTAGGATTAATCTTATTAATATACTCTCCTCTACCAATATTTTGGATGATAGGACCTATTTATTAACATGGTTGATGGCGTATATGTTCATGTGTCATGATGATTGAACTATAAAGATAGTATGGAACCCATATAGTGGCAGTATGACACTACCTAGTAGTTAATATGGATGGGTTAGGTCTTAACTAGAATGATTTCACTAGACACGAATATTGGTTTTTGCGTGAAGAAAATGATCTACATGTGAGGCAATTTGTCCTCTGTGTGGAGAGGTAACTGCACATAAAAGACACGTGGAAAGCTTCTTATGGTGTGTAAAGACGCCTACAGCCTTTTTATGTCTCTGTTTTGCATGTCATTTTCACCATTATATTCACCTCGCCTTAGTATCTTTTCTAGTGGTGTGTTTAAAACATATTTTAGATCACTTTTATTTCTAAAAAAAATCAAAACATTTTTTATTTTTTTTCCAAAGCTCTAATACTAGTTGTTCTAGCCTGAAATTGATGTTAAAAATCAATAGACATAATTTTAACATGGTTCGATTTCCTATGTCTATAAAGCAACCAATTTCATTATTTATAAAGAAAATTATAGTCTATAATAATGAATGTTCACCCACTCTCTGTAATTGCCTCATATTTCTCTTTAACTCTTTGCCTTGTTGAATGTTGCAAGCTATTTTTTGCTATTACTAATGGCCACTGTTTATAGTTGAGAATGGGGGAATAAACCTTCTTATTTTCAACATTAACTACGGTCGATAAATGATTAACAAACCACCTTTATTGCAACCTATTTTTACTACCTTCAAGCTTTTTTTAGCTCATTGTAGCCTTGTTTCTAACTTATTATATATGGCCTTTACTACTTATGTTGACTTTGTCTTGCTATTACTAATGACCATTATTTATAGTTGAAAATGGAGGAATAAATCCTCCCACTCTCAACCTTAATTATGGCTTAGAAATTATTGATAAACCACCTCCATTCCAACCTATTTTTACTATCTTCAAGCCTTTTTATTAGCTCATTCTAACTTTGTTTCCAGCTCATCATATATGGCGTTTCTGTGAGTTTGACTCTTCACTAAACATACATGACACCTTTTTAGTATAATAATTTTTTCATTTATCAAATTATGTAATATTAAAAAATAAAAAATAAAAACATGAAAAATAATTTATTGTAATCAATTATGTTCATTTAGTTATTTTTATTAATTAATAAAAATAATAATCATTTGATTTTCACCTCGAAAAATTTTAAAAAACAAAGACACATCCTATAAAGGAACATGTGTCAAGCATTCTTCTAGAAACTTTGACAAAAAGATATCATTTATGTATGTTAAATAATGATGTTATGAAGAAATTTAATTTATAAAACAAAATAAAAAATAAATGGACATAATCAACAAAAAAAAAGAAAAAGGGTGAGGCTCTAATAAAAAAAATAGAAGAGTACAAAGACCAAATCTAGGTAAAAACCATTTTAAAAAACAACAAATCAATGAAAAAATGCTTCATATACACAGATTAAAAAAATATCTTCTAATTATCAATAAATTTTTATTTATTTTATTCAAAAATATCTATATATCCATGCATTAGCAAAAGCTAATCAAGAGCAAAAATATTATTCACTGTGAAAAGGTTCAATTTTCATTGTCATATTAGAAGGGTCATTTTACCCTCCCTTAACAAAATTGATGGGCAGACTATTAGGGGCTAATACGATCTTTTTGTAAGGTCTGTTAGTCATTATTATATTGATTAGGGACAAGTAGGTCTTTTTATATTTTAAAACATGGTAAAATAACTAAATTACCCTTGAAATCATATTTTTGTTTAACTAGTGTCAATGAATTTTTTGTTTTGTATTTTCATTATGGTTTTTTTAGTTATAATCAAATTAGTTAAGAGAAAATTTAGTATTTTAATAAATATAAACTATAATTAAAAAAATCAAAACTAACAAGCGTGTGGAAAACATGCATTGAAGAGTGGGTGATGCTAACGACCAAAAATATTTTTTTGTCATGTCGTTGAAATCATTACGACATCTTCTTTCTACGCATGGCATTAGTGGTAGGATGGTTTGTAATCGATGATGTTTATTTTCCTCTCTTCTTTTTTTTCTTTCGAGAAATTCACACTCACCATTCAAAGTTTCATGATATCTAATTATTTATTGATATTTTAATTTTGATTCATATTCTCTTGATTTTAATTTTTTTCTGTTTTTTTATAAAATTTTGATTTATTTTTAATTTCATCATTCATTCTTAATTTGTGATATGTTATTTTTTTTCTAATTTGGTCCTCATTCTTTTAATTTTTTTATCCTTCTGTTAAATTGATTTTTTTTCAATTTTGCACTTCAATAAAAAGTTATTAGTTGTCCTCTAATTTAATTTTTTATCTCAATTTCGATTCTTATTTTTTAAATTTTTATTTTTCTATTTTGGATCCTTTTATATCACTGATTTTTTTTTTAATTTTATCATTTAACATTTGATTGGTTGAGAAATGAGTTTTGTTGTTTTCTTGTATGTTAATTTTCTTCATTTTCTTTTCTTTCAAGCTATCTTGATCTCATAACTTGTACCACATGTTTGACGAGTTAGTCCAGGTTGGCTTGACACTTTTTATGGGGTTGCTTTTTAAAAAAGAAATTTTAATCTTTTTTTGTTCTATCCTTCAAAATTTGGTTCTTTTTTAAATTAATCTTCAACATTTTTCATGTTTAACTCTTATAAGGTTATCCCATTAGCATTATCTAGGTCACGGGGTTCAATCGTATTACCTGGATTTGATTAATTTTTAGGTCCTTTTTGTTTATTGATTTTTTTTTCATCCTTCTACAATTGATTTGTTGAAAATTAGGCTTTGTGATTTTTTTTTTTCATTTTCTTTCTATTGACGCCCATATAACCTGGGTTACTGGTTTGTCATACTCAGTTGAGTTGACTCAGGCCTTTTGTTTATCTTTTTAAGTGTGTTTGTTTTTTAGATAACTTTTATGGTTATGGTTTAAATAAAATAAGTTTAGAAAATGTATTTTTAGTAGTAATTAGTTAAATTTAGATACGTACTTGATAAAAAATTATGGTTGAAGTTTATGTGTAACAAAAAACATATATAAAATATTTGGATAAAATGTTTTAGCTTTTTCACAAACAGTGAAAAAAAAAAGATTAGTAAGGAATATTTATGAACTCAGTTAAAAAAACATATAAAAACTACCACACAAAACCTGCGTTTTAAACTTTATTTTTTAGTGGGTCCTGCAACATAAAACTGAGTTTTATGCTATACCAAATATGCTGCTATGTTTGTTTAACCATTAACATGAAAGCTAGCAAAAAATAAATGCAATCTTAATAAGCTGGAAATTGAGCTACCTTATTTTCTCCTTTTGAAAAAAGGCCTTTTTTCTAGGTTACTTTGATCATTTTTTTAAGTTTGATCCATTTGTTGTCATTCCTTATTTTTTTATCATCTAATTAAAATAAAATTATATAAACCTCGGGAAAAAATATAGGTTGCTTAAATTGCAAACTAACTACATAAGAAATAAAAGTGAAGAAATTCATGCATATAGTTAAATAAAAATAGGAATTTATAGCTTTTTTAATATAAGTTTCTGGATGAAATATTTCAAGACATTATAAATCAACTCAAAAATGTTGAGGGTTGGATTAAATTAAGGAAAATAAACTAAATTAAAAGTTGTGAGGTGAAATTATAAGAAATGAAAAGAAGTATAACTTAATTATAAGGAAAAAAAAGATATGAAGGCCTAAATGCAAATAAGAAAAATTATAGAGTATAAATACTCCTCTTCTGACCAAAAATTTGCATCAATCATAAGAAAAGAAAAGAGAGAGTTTTTGTATCTATTCTTGCAAAATCAAAAGAAAAACACCAAAATTTTAAAAACTCATCCAATATTAAGGGTTTATAGATGAAATAAACACTTGTGGGCAAGAGATTAACAAGAAAATTGAATAAGAAGAGAAGATGGAGGGCTAGTTGTCATTAGATAGAAAAGGAGAGAGTTGAAAATATTTAACTGGTTAAAAATCAAAACCTTAATTTGTACTGTGTAAGGTATTCTAAACATGATCTTATATGTCATTTTAAATTCGAATTGATGCCTTGATGTGAATTATAGATTAGGGTTCTTAGACTTGAATTAGGAAAAAAAATATTTGTTGTTAAAAATAAGTTAATTCATATGTGGTATGTGATTAGGGATATAAAACCATGATAATTTACCCAAAAAATATAGTTTGTGAAAGTTATGTGTGAAGGGAAGGGGGGTGATGAATTTGGACAGACTCGTCTCCTGACTTTTGATAAGTTTCAGATAAGAGGATGATGGAATTAGAACTAGGTTTCCTTATAGAAATTATAGTTTTAAATGTTAACTAACTAAAAAAATTAGTCTTGCTTAATTTAAAATTGTAGAACTCCAGTTATGAGTTATCAACCGAGACTAGGTCATGACAAACCTTATAGGGCAGTAAGTCTAATTTGTTGATAAGCAATTATGACTGTCTTAGGGACAAAACTGGGTTCCCTTTCTTTAAAGAACTTGTAGCTCCATGTCTTATCTTTCCAATGCGACCAACCTCGCTTGAAACGGAATTCTATAACTCTAGATATAGTTAAAAATCTGAGGAGATGTTAGACAATAACAATTCAATATCTAAATAGTAACGATTGGACAGTAATGGTTCAATGTCTAAGTAGTAACGATTCAAGATAGTAACTATTCAATGTCTAGACAGTAACGGTTGGACAATAACAGTCAAAATGTTTGTTAATAAGTAATTTTGACTCTTTTCAAGATAGAACTAGGTTCTCCTTCCTTTAGAGAACTTGTATTCTCGTATCTTAGCTTTCCAACGAGATTAATCTCGCTTGAAATGGAGTTCTATAAACCTAGATATACTTAAAAATCTAAGAAGATGTCGGACAGTAACAGTTCAATATTTGGACAGTAATAATTGGACAGTAATAGTTTAAATGTTTCTTAATGAGCAATTTTGATTGTTTTAGAGGCAGAACTGGGTTCTTCTTCCTTTAGAGAACTTGTAGAGTCTTAGCTTTCCAACAAGACCAATCTCATTTGAAACGGATCTATAACTTTAGACATAGTTAAAAAATTTAAGAAGATGTCAGATAATAACAGTTTAAGATTTAAATAGTAACAATTTAAATATATATATATATATATAAAAAGAATGGTAACCTTGATTGGACAAAGAATGATGATATAAATACATGAAATGAGAGAACATAAAATATAAAAAAAGGAATAATTGAAAGAAATACATGTATTAGTTGTTGATGTGGTTAATATGAAATGTATCCTTGAATAAGGATTAATTATGAGATTATTCTTGTGATTACTAAGAGGGACTATAGGCGTTATGCAGCGGTAACAGTAGAGGAGCACAAGTAGAGCTTTTACTGCAACAAGGTGATCCACACCTATACTTTCTAGTTAAATTATATGATTTAATATGTTATTGATATAATATGTGAATTACCGAATGTTGGATATTAGGAGAAAGAGGAAAGTTTGTGTAATGATGTTGATATTTTTTATAGCATTCTGAATGTATGTTTATTCAAGGTGAAAGGCTATTGTGTGAATTGTCTAGTAATGAAATTATCGTTGACAAAGAAAATATGAGAAGTGTGATTTGGGGCATGAAATATCATACATTTAGTGTATGTTAAAATCTCGGGCAAAGGGATCACCTTGCATTGACTCCTACGGGGTAATGATGATACTAATGAAATTAGTATCAGTAGTGTGTTAAGTGGAAATAATCATAAATGGTCTTATGACATCTTGAATAGAGGTTGATAATGGAATAAGAAATGGTTTTTAGTAGTTGAAGGAGAAAGAGTTTCCAATGAAACTAGAAGGGAGAAATGAATAAAAGATGAATGAATGTTTGTCTTTTTAAATTGCTGGATATTTGTATTGCTATATTATTGTGATATTTATTTTTCAATAATATGTATTTTGTTTTCAAGGCCATCTCATGCAAAGCAAGAGTAGATTCTAATTTAGGTTCACTTTTTGTAATTTAGGTTCTAGGAAGTATTCCCTTATATTTGGTAATATTACAATGTTTATATAACTCAATTTATATAATTGATGTTTAAACTCGAATAGATGAATTTAATTCTGCAGTTTGTATAACCATGTTCCATGTATGCATGTTTATATCTTTATTCATCCATGATGATAATTGTTGTACAATATATATCATAAACATTGTAGTTGATATGAATGATAATATTGTGGGATTGAAATCCAAGATGATTGGGTTGCATTGAGTTGGGAGATACGTATGTTAGAAATGTAAAAAAGTCGTATGTCAATAACTTGAGACCTCTCAATATGGGAGAGACTTTGCCAAAAACTTTAGTGAAAATTTTTTTATAAATTTCAATATGAACACCATGTATATGTTAATATATAATTAATCATCATATTTATCAGTTAACATGATATCGTTGCTTTATCCTGGTTATGAGGATGTTACAAATCAACTTATTTGACTTAGTCAGATCTATAATCCGAGTTATAAACTTTTCTTTCTTTTTTTAAACATGCTTACGACACCTAATATTATTTTTTACACAACCACGCTGCATAGGTCCATGGTTCTAGTAAGAATCTAATCACTATTATACATACCAAATCAATTTACATGTATGTTTTTTAAAAAGAAAAGAAAAATATCAAGAAGATGGTTCCAGCATTCAAATCTTACTAAATGATTCGATTGTTCTAATATAATTGCAATCATGCAATATGGATTTCAATTGAATAACTAATAACACATCAACTAAATTGATTGACTGAGGATAGAATAGGAGGTAATTAAACTCTGAGCTTAGTTAAAATACACACACGTGTGTGTAATGAAAAGATGAAATCATGAAATATAAGATATGCCATTTTACACGTGTTTCACAACCACAAAGCCATCTCTAGGCCTTGAAATGGGCTGTGGATATTATGCGAGCCTTAACAAAGAGGCAAACTAGGGCTACTTTATGCAGGTTATGACCGTTTTCTGTCTTTGGTGCTAGAGACTCAAATTCGGCCACAAAAAATGATGCACGTTCAAATATTGTCATGAGGATGACAATTTAATTTCAACATGATAATAATAATAATAATAATATCTAAATGAAGGAATAATTTTTAAATTTGATGGATAATAAATAAAATATAAACTTGAAACCCAGCCAAACTTAATATAAAATATATAGTTATATTGTATAAATATATTTATGGAACATTTAGAAATTTTTTTAATACAATATGATATATACATGTTTAACAGTGACATAAAACATATATTTATCATTTTATTATTTAATATACATACATATACTTTAAATATATTTATTATTTTATTTTTTATTAATTAATAAATAATAACATAAAATAGATATTTATTGAATACTCAAAACTCGATTAATATATATGTATATATATATATATGTATGTATGTATGTATATGTATATATATATATATATGTATCAAGAAATCCAACTCGTATGTATCTATATCCATTACTAGTGTTTTTAAATCTGTTTTTGTGGTCAACCCGGCTTTAGGCCCGAGTCATGGGTTTTAACCAGATCATTGGGTCAACTCTATTTTTTTATAAATCAAAATGATATCATTTTAATAAAAATAAAATAAAAAATAATTAACAAATTGAACCGAGTCTTGCAGGTTTAACCGTGTTAACCTATCATATCAGTCAGAATTTTAGTTGTCTTTATTTTTTTATAAACCCGACTCAGTTCTAGCTCTTTATCAGCTGAGTCCTAAATAAACCTACTAGATCGGGTTTTAAAACTATATTCACCGCCATTTATTTTTTCAAAGGATGACATGCATTATTCAAATTATTATGTAAGTTTACTTGGAAATTGGATATTGACTAATCTTTAAGGCCTTTTCTTTCCCTTATGTTTTTCTACACAAAAATCAATCAATACTCTTGATCTCAATAAACCATGGTTAAACCTCCATAAATCAATACTCTTTAAATTATGATAATTACCTAACTAACAGTGATAAGGAAACATTTTCAAAGAAAAAACTTGACTTTCTTTCAACAAACACAATGTTATTTGAGAACTCAATTTTAAAATTTAATAAAAACCCCAACTTTAATCACATGGTTCATGTTATTTTTTTGAATTTTGATATCCAAATTTTATGATATTCAGATTTTACACTTAAATCTAATTTTAAATATTGTGAACTGATGTTAGTAATGTAACGATATTAAATCCAACTTAAATATTATAATAAGAATATTGGGTTGTACAATATAGTTATGGGAGTGTAATAACTTTTTTTTTTATGTTTTTTTTTCAAAGTATGTTTATCTTAAAAAAAATATTAAATTAAAGTTTTTATGATTTTAATGTGCTAATATTAAAACTAAAAACAAATCTAAAATATTAATTAATATATTTTCAAATAATAAATATTTTTTAAAAAAATATTTTATATTATAATATCAAATACTTTAAAAATCATGTAAGCCTTCTTCGGAAACACGAGCCATCTCACCTTTCTAAAAAGTTTAATTTTTTCATTAAAAAATAATATTTTTTATCTTTTCATATTTTTTTATATTAATCTTAAATATAAATTTTTTAAAATAAAAAATATTATTTTAATATATTTTTAAATAAAAAATATTTTAAATTACAATCATAATTTCACATCAACCCGGAAAGCTCGGACTGGGAGAAGGCGTTGGGTGAGATCGTTTCTGAGAAGAGGAACATGAATTGAAGCTGGACAAGACTAATGAAAATTTTTAAAGTGAAATATTATGGAATTTACAGGGATGATTACGTAAATACATACATAGCCCATTCGACATTCAACAAGAAGTAATCTTACGTTTAACTCTTGCTTTCTCTAACCGCACTCAACACAGAACAAAACAAGAACTTCCCTTCTCTTCAACCATATGGTAGGTGTCCATGGTAAAAACTTGGATTAAAAGATTTGTTTTTCTTATAATTTTAAATTTAAGTTTCATAATTATTAATATAATAATCACCTAAAACTTATATAATTATTAATTTCAAAACTTGTAGAGTTAATATATATACATACAAGTTAACCCAAATATCCATAATAATAATAATAATAATAATAAAAGAACTTCTCTTCGGTTTCTCTCTTATTTTCTACAGCTTAAACCATAAAACTCTCTCAAGGAAGAACATAGGAAAAGGAAAGAAAACAAATCAGACCAGCCAACACTTCAGCATATTTTCTGTCAAAGATTAATTCTCGTAAATTTGGTGATATTTATTTATTTTTAGTGAAAATCTAGAAATTAGTTCCAGAAAATTAAGTCTGTTTCCACTAATTTTACAGGAGTCATTAATGTGGCAGTTGAGATTTTTTTGTTTATCAATAATAAAAATATAAACAATTATGTAAAATCTAAAATATATATAGTTTTAAATTTATCCATATGCAAAATAAAATTCAAAACAAACTTGCTTTTAATATGAATATAATAAAAAAAAAACTAATTTGCATACCAAACACATATTCAAACTTACAATATATATATAATATCAAAGTTTTATCATACATACTAATAATAAAAACAAAAATGATTAAAAAAATAAAATAAAAAATGATATTTACTTGTTAAAGCATTTTAAATAAATGAATTTTTTGTTGTTGTTAGGGATAAATTATTTGTCTATCTTTGAAATTTTATTTCTCCTCACTTGGTTAAATAGAATGTTTGCAATATTTCTCTTAATATTCCACCAACAACACCTTAGTTTAGATATATTTATAAATAAAATCTTTAATCAAAATAAAAAAAACTTGAATATCTCTCCAAGAAGTATGAGTCTAAACTTTAGATTTAAAAGAAAAAAAATACCAAAATATAAAAAGAATGAAAACGCTAAAGATGAGGTGAGAAATGATGAGAAAAAACCTAAAAAATTCAAGTGATAAACTCTTTTTTCAAACCCCTCCTTTACAGTGAATTTCAAAAATTAAAAGGTTGAAGTATTAATTTTTATTATTATCAATTTTTAATTAATCATCGTAAATCAAGAATTAAATATAAAAAAACTAAAGATTTTTATAGATTAATTTTTTATTCATTCATATTTTGTTTAATTCATGTTAATTATACAAATCTCTAACAAACCTCCCACGTGAACAAAAATTATCTTATTAATTAAGGAGGCTATTTTTGAACTGTCCAATTTGACTAGGTCATATTAGTGCAACCCCAACATAGTTTAATTTTAAACTTAAGGCTATTTCATGTTAATCCTATTATTATTTATCAATTTCATTCTTATGTTTTTTTTATTGATCAATTATGATGCCTTTGAATTAATCAAATTGATTAAGTTATATTGAACAAATTTTTATCCAGCTTAATTTCAAACTCAAATTAGATAAAAAGTCAATCAAATTAGATAAAAAGTCAATTAAGAAATTTTTAGGTTAAGAAATTTTAAGATTAACCTATGAAATTGAATTTAATAAAAATACAAAATAATTCTCCATAACTTAAACTTTTTTAAAAAAGTTTAAATTATTTTTTTTTTTTTATTTACGTGGGGTGTCCGGGCCAACTTACGCGCACCACGACTAATCCCCACGACCCACTGAACATCCTGCAAGCCCAGTAAGCAGGTAAGGCACCGCGGGGGTAACAGGCGTGCATGGTGAGATTCGAACCCAGGTGCGGAGGGAGGGAACCCCTCCCACCGCTAGGCCTAGAACCTCACTTGCAAGTTTAAATTATTTTTAATATGACTACTCATAGTATAGTACCAACTTGTAAACTAGTTATAGCCAAGGCACATAGCTAATTTATAATGCTAGTCGATTTAATTGATTGAGTTATTTGACATGGCTTTAGCAATCTGAAATTACTTATCCTTCACGCTTGGAATAGAAAGAAAAAGATGGGGAGGACCCAATGAATTAGAATGAATTTTATTAAATTAAAATTACAGAAGTGGAATTGCGAAATGAATGTTATTAATAAATCTACAGGTGTGACAAAAGTATTGGGATTCAAGACTGATTGCATTGTTTGATTGAAAAGGTGCACCGATAATTTTACTATTTAAAAAAAAATCATAACATTAGTTTTTAGTTTTCAGGGGTATGATAGTCATTTCATAGGACATATTAATTATTATAAAGATGAGTAAGAGCAACACAATCTTTTCACTTTTTGTTGAGTAACATGATATTATTATCCTTAAAAAGCAAAACTCAAACAAGTAGCTTTTAGGAGCATTCTTGAAGTTAATTAACTTTTAAATTATTTTTTAATTAGATTTAGTGTGTATTTAGAAGTGTGATTATAATTTAATTAATTTTATATATAATTTAGTTTTAGTAAAAAAATATTTTTTAAAAACATGGGTTGGCTTACATTTTCAAACACTTTTTTAATGAACTTTTTCATACCTCCACCCTAGTTTTTTGGTTAATAATTAGAAAAATGTAATTTAATATTTTAATAAATATAAAAAATAATAAATAAATAAAATAATTGATGTACCTGTTTTACACTAGTGAATAAGTTGCCCTACGGTATATAGGCAATGCATGCAACAACTTACAACAGCTAAAAAATGAATTTCTTTAATGTTTTTTGAATCATTACTGGGAACTCCATCATTGAGCAAGGAAGGTAGCTTAATTTCTTTCGGTTTGACATCAATTGATTTTTCTCTCTCTTTTTTTTAATTTGCACGCCTAACCTCTGGAATCTTCATTCTAGTCTTTTAATTTGTTTTTTTTAAATGATATTTTTTTAGTTTAATGAATTTATATAATTGAAATTTTTTCAATTCCATCCTCTTTTAATTTTTTTCTATTATATTTGGTTATTATTCTTTTGATTTTATTTAAGATAATTTTTCATTCTTTTAAATTAAACATGTGTTATATTTTTATCTTGCATAATTTAAATATTTTAATTTAACTTTCATCATCATTCTTTTGATTTTGATTAAACAAATTTAATATTTTTCATATCAGATTTTATCCTTATTTTTTTATTGTTATTTTTTATTTGCAAAAATTTTCATTTGTTATTTTTTTTAATTTTATTATTCAATATTAAATTAATTAAAAATTAAGTTTATTGTTTGAGTTCAATTATAAGATATGACGAGTTATGAATTTAAGAGATTAACTTAAGATTAAGTGATTCACTCATGTTTTCTTGTTTTTTTTCCTTTTTTTTTATACTCATCTTTTTTAGTTTTATCTTTCAATATTTTAATTTAATTAGAAATTGGGTTCAGTTAATTTTTTATATTTGCTTTTTACAGAATTTTCATGAATTTTAAAAATAACTTAGGTTTTCTTGGATCTTTCTATTTTTTATTATTTGTTAAATCTAGTTTTTCTTCTAAAACAAGAAAGTGTTATTGAATTAAGTTAAATTAATTGTTTACATATCAATTTTTTAATCTTTTTTAATTAATAATTGTTTTTATTTTTTGCTTTTAATATCTGGTTGATTATAATTGAATTTCCAAAATTTATTTTGATTTGTGTTCTATAGGTTACGGATGATTTTATACTCCGAATCATAAAATTTTATAGATTAATAATAATTGATATAAATCAATAAATACAATATATCAATACCTCAATATTTTTTTTAAAAAAAAAATTTAAAATATCATCAACTTAATATTTTAAAAATATTTCAGCCCATCAACTTAAAAATACCTTTTTACTTCCTGACATTTAACATTATTTTGAAGATCAGATAAAAAAAAATAAAAAATCCCAACGTGGGAACCATCAATTGACGTTTGACTGGTGGTTTTGTTGGCAAGCACTTGATTAAATAAATAAAATAAAAAAGGGTATCTAAACTGAAGATTTGCTAATTATCCTATGCTAATTTAAAGCACTTGAAGTACTTGGAATCCTACCTAAGCTAATCAGATTACAAGTCATTATAAGAAACAAAGAGGGAGAGAGAGTTCCCTTTGAGCTCCTTTTTATTTTTTTAAAAAAAGAAGAAGCATAGCGTAGTTTTAAAAATAGGATTGGCAGGCAGTAAAGCATGCCATAGAATATATATATATATATATATATATATATATATATATATATTCAAACCATTATTTCCTTGCTTTAAAAAGTTGCAATTATATTTATTTATTTATTTAAAAAAAAAAAACTCTTTAATATTTAATAAAAAAATTAAAAATTATAAAATTCATAATTCATTCATTCCTTGAAGCAAAATATAAGAATCCCAAATTAAATACGTAATAGATTTAGACGGGAAACAAGTATAGGAGCCCCGTTGGATGAGAGGTAGATAACATGAATATTATTGAGGTAGATAACATGAATATTATTGAAAAGAAGATGAAATTTTTTATTTTTATTTTATTTTTTAACAATGCATAATTATTATTAAAAACATCATGTATTTTGTTTATTGACCAGTGTAATTAGTATAAACAATACAAGCAACAATAACTTCTTCTTTTTTTCATTTCAACATAAAAATATTGTAGAATCCATAAATAATAAATTATATTTTTTTTTTATCAAATAGGTTATTTCTACATTTTAAACAAAACACACAAATACAACCTTTTAAGCAAACTCTGCCTTAATCATTTTCGAGATCTAATTATGGTACACTACCATATTTTCATTAACTCGTTCATTTTTCATGTTCATTCATTGTATATTTAATATTTCTAATTTAATTATTTTCTGTGTTCGTTTACTTTGATATTGACAATGCATTCTTGATTTATTTTCTTTCAGCTTTGCCGGTTTCAATTCTACAGCCTAAGCCCCGTAAACAATGTAATTGACATGAACAATGTAACATGTTATACTGTTCACTAAATAGTGTAGCCAGCTCCACCATTTTAATTCGATTAGTTCTGACTCGACCGGGTCCGATCCAAAACTCAACATACATTAAACTTGGTCCGATCCAGTAAAATAAAAATTATTTTTTATTTTTTAATTGTATTTTATTTAAAAAATTAATATTTAACATTATTTAATGACACTACATAAATTAGACAAAGATCGCTTATTGATGTAATTTTATTCCTGATTATATTTTACCTAATGTTATTGCACGCTTAATAAACTAAAAAAACTGTATTTCTTGTTAGATGTATTTTATAAGTGATGGAAATGTAGATAGTTTAATAAAACAATAAAAAATATTTTATATAAGTATTATTTATTTCATAATATAATAACAATAGTTAAATTTATAATATTTAAATTAAAAATCATTAATATTAATATATATTTTTTAAAATTATTTTATAATTTCAATTACAAAAGTATTATTAACCAAATTTATTAAATTATTTTTTGTTTAATCTCAATTTCAATCATATTTTTAATTAAATATATATAAATATCAAATCAATTTCAATTAAAAATATTTTTTATAAAATAATTTTTTTCAAATTAAAATCATAACAACAATTATTATAATATTAAACACACAACAGCTATTATAATATTAAACACATAGGTTTGTTGCAAGAAAGGTATTAGAATTTATCTCTTATCTATGAGATAGAACAAAGAAGCAAAGGAACGAAACGAGAATATGTTAGAGCTAGTATAAAATATTATTAAAAAGGAGACAAAAGCTTGGGAAGCAGAATGAGGATTTTAAGGTAATTGTGAAAATAGACTTGTAAATTAAAAGGGTGTGAATTTAATATATTACAAAGTTATAAGAAATAAATTATATTATATCAAAATGGGTTCTACTCGATCGTAAATAAAAGAATAATTATTGGTATAATTGACAAATATTATTAGTCTTGATGATGCAATCTTAATGTTGAATATTATGTGAAGGTTGAAGAATACTTTCCTTGAGAAATACTATAACTATAGGGAATTAATTTTATCATGATAATAAATGAAGTTCTTTTCTTTTTTTTTACCAATTTCCTGCATGAAGTCTTGGTATTTTATAAAGAAATATGTGCGCGTCACATGCTAATAATTTTGGTGCCTGAGCACCACACCGGAAACCAACCCACCCGCACATCATTAAGGTTATATTTTTTTATTTTAAATTAATATATTTTTAATATATTTAAATTATTTTGATATATTATTTTTTTAAATTAATATATTTTTAATATTTTTCAATCATTTTAATATATTATTATTAAAAATAATTTTAAAAAATAAAAAATATTATTAATATATATTTTAATATAAAAAATTATTTAAAAAATAACAATACCACACGGCAGAGAAATTTTAAAACAACCCGGCCCTGGTGCCCCCCACCTTAAAATAATTTCAAATGAACAGATAGAAACGGACAGCTAACCCTTGACTGGTGCATGCGCAAACGCCGTTATCCCTAGCCTAGAACAGGCAGGCACCTAGTTTTGTTTCTTAACAGCAAAAGGCAAGGACAACTACAAATATATCCTCTACTATATTTGCATTTCACAAGTCAGTCCCCCATCCTTAAGTTTCTTCTTTATTTGGCTAGGCTTTTCAGCTCCGTTAAGCATACGTTTATCTCTTTTTTTTAGAGCACATTTTAATTGAGGACTGATTTGAAGAGAGATTTTAAAGTGCTTTAGAGGTAACTACTTCACTGTGAGATAAATAAGAGATAAGATAAAAAAGAAAGATCGAGGAGTGACTTGTCAAAATAATTATAAATTGAGGACTGATTTATAGTTAAAATTAAAACAGAACCCCGCCCAGTCAAGGTCGTTTACGCGTAAAAATAATGTAATGAACAAGGAAGGCCGGTGGGAAACTTCCCTTCACAACCATTTTCTTCTCTATAAAATACCAAGGCAAACCCTCCTCTCTCCTTCACACCCACATCTCTTGCCTCCTCCTCACTTTCGTTCCCTCCCTCCCTGTTAGAGGAGAAAGAAAGAGAATAGCTTGACAAGCACAACAACGATAATGAGATTCTGGTGATTTCCTTTCTTCTCTCTTTCTTGTTTAGTTGAGGTATTATTAGTGTTGTTTATTATTATGGGGACTGAGGTTGCAAGGCCACAAGATTGCCTGATTGAAAGAATCAGAGTTTCTCCCTGTCGTCGGAGAAATTATTACTATGGAAACGGAAACGTTTCTAACCCTAACGCTTGTAGCACTAACAGCTACTGCAACAACAGCAACCCTAGGTTTAACAGAAAACCAACAGCGGTGCGGTTTGAGAGATCGGGCCAGAGAAAGAAACAATCAGAGCCTTCGATCTCAAAGAAATCAGGCACTGTTGATGATCTCAAGATCCCCAGGAACAACAAGGTGATGGAGAAGGTTACGATTTTACGGCGAGGAGAGTCGCTAGACACGAAGATCAAGAGCAGCGAGACTGCGTCCTTGAAGAAGAAACAAGGAAATGGTGGTGATTTTGTTGTTGCCAGCACGGACCGATTGGGTCCGGACCCTAAGGTGGTTTCAAAACAGATCAGGATCGTGGATCTGAGGTCTCCGGTGAGTGGAAAGTGTGACATGTACGCCGGATCGGCTTTTGCAGTGTCCCCGGCGCCGAGTTCGCTTCCTTTGCCGTCTTTTTCGAAGAAGAAGCAGGTTTCAATTGATGACTCGGCCACCAGGGATCTAAGGCGTCTGCTTCGACTCGAATGTTGAGACCCGGTTACCATCTTCGGGTCCGGATTCGGGTTTTCTTTCTTTCTTTCTCTCGAGCCCCTCTGCGCTTCGTCTTTGTCATGTCTCTCTTGGTTTGTGAAGGATCGGTTCCTCCCGTGAGTTTTTTAAAAAACAGGAGGCGGACCTGAAAATCAGGGAGAATATGGGGGCGAATTAGCTAAAACTTCTGGTAATTAGGGAGTTGTCTAGGGTTGAGAAATGAAAAGGAGGAGGGAATTGGGGGCGAATGTTGTAATATTTGGGGGAGTAGTGGGGGGGTTGTGAAGGAAGAAAATAGTGAAAGTTTGTGGAATGGTGTGAAGTCGTCGTTAGCCTAAAAAGGAAAGACTTCCCTTTTCCCCCTACTGATGTATTTTATGTAAAATCAAAATCAAGTTGAGATATACGGTCGGTTACCTTTCGGACATCTTCTATGTTAATAATAATTTGAATTGTAAAAATAATTATTTCCTTGTGTAATCCACCATCAATAATTAAATTAAATTTTATGGTTCCTACGAATATCATATTTATTTAAAAACAAAACACACACGCACACACACATATTAAAATTGATAAGAATATCTATAAAATTATTACTTGGAGCATCTTAAAAATATCTCTTTAGCTTCTTCACTGATGTTTTGGTTTTCTTCCCTAATTGATTTCAAATTCTTAAAATAAATTTATGTGAATCAATTTTTTCTTGGTCTACGTAAGAGGTTAGTTTTTAAAGTATCTGTTTAGTCATTTTACTCTTTCATCAATATATACATGTTGAACAATGACAAATTATTAAACTAGATCTTATATATTATGCATAATGCAGGCTTGTGAGCAATTTTGATGGCTTCAATGTTCTAAGATTAGTTCTTCCCAAACTGGAGAGATCCAAATAGAGAAATAATTCAAGAAACATGAATTATCCATGTAATTAAAAGATAACGAATTAATAACTAAAAAAGCTAGAAATCAGAAAAGTTAGAAAGCCACAATAAATCATCATGCTATTTCACTTGGAAGAATCAAGCAATGAAGAACAAAGAGAAACATATAATAACAAATGCTTTTGTGTGTTACCCAAAACTCAGGATCTATCAGCTTGCACCCTCTAACTCTGGCATCATCTCTTTAGCATCTCTCTCCTCATTGCATGCTGGGAAGATTTTAAGATTTGAGAAGAAAGTAAAGGCAAATAGGCAATGGTTGCCTGGTCTTTTTACTTACTTTATTTACAAAACCTGGTATGATTTGTTTGTGGTTTAAATTTCTCTGCTTTTTTTTGCAATTGATATAGCTTTGTAGATTGAAGAGTTCAGGTTTTTAGTTTTCTTGTTGCAAATAATTATATATATATATATAAAAACAGGTAAGTTTTATAGATTCCGAGTCAATTCTTCGAGTCAATTAGGTTTTATTAGGCTAAATTCTTAGCTAGTTTTTTATTAAACCCAGTCTCCTAGATTAATTTACTGATCAGTTTTAAAACTATAATTAAAAACAGATAGTTTTGACTATTTTGCTGTATATCATCTGTTTGTGCTGCTTTTATGTGGGTGGAGAAGAGGTGGTGGAGTCGGGGTCCTGCGCTGCATATATACAGTATTGGCTGTTGGGTACCGTTGGGCAGACGAGATAGAAATCTCGTCCAGTTTTGGGACTGTGGGCCTCTCCACTTTACAAAAATCTTAGCCGAAAACCATTAATGCTGTCAAGAATCTCTTGATTTCTCACTCCATCGTTTCATGGGCGCGCGCTAATTGGTATTTTTTTTTTTAATACATTTTTAAATTAAAATTTTTTTACAAAATAATTATTATCACACTTCTAAATATTTTTTTAAAAATAAAATAAATTTATTTTTGGGAACTTACATCTCTAAACAGAGATGAATGTAAAAAATCTGTTTATTTTTTTGTTTGAAAAGTTTTTTTTGAAAATATTTATTATTTATTATTTTAAATTAATGTTTTCATATTATGTTAAAACTAATTTTTAAAATATAAAAAAATAATTTTAATAAATTTTTAAATAAAAAATATTTTTAAAAAATAACAGCTACCATTGAAAGAATCGAGATAGGGCTCTTAGTGCTTGCATTGAAAGAAATTCTAAGGCAAGGCAAGGGATTAATTCCATAGAAAGGAGAGGAGTCTCATTTTTGACGAGGGACATATATAGGGTGGGTGGCACGCACCTTTCTCTATAAATTTATTTGCCTCTGCATTTCCCTACAGTAGAGGGGTCTATCTTGTATGTGCTCCGTGACATGCATGCTGTATATTTTTTATTTTATCTTCTATATATATATATATATATATTACATTTGGGTTTCAAAAAAAAAATACATATAGGGATATTTCCATCATTTTCATATGATTTATTGTAAATATTAAGTGAGGTCAAGAACAATAAGGTATTTGTATATATATATATATATAAATTATTATTTATATTTAGAAATAGCTATCGCATGTTGAGCACGTGCCAGCAAGTGGGCTATCACATGTTGAACACGTGCCAGCAAGTGGATGCTATTTTTATCCTTTAGATGGTATATTTATATAACCAAATATTGCCTTTCAGGACGACATTCGATGTCTTTTACCACCCCCAGCATAGTGACAAGGCACATGTTTCTAGGCAGACCATAGAGGAGCTCCGGCTGGAAGTTTTTCCCTCCCTTCCCCTATGAAAGTGTGTTGCCCATTGCAAAAAAAGAAAAGAAAAAAAAGGTTTAAATATTTGTCCTTCAATTGTTTGTTTAAGCTTTTTTTTTTAATTTTATCCCTTCACAATTGATTTTTAAATCAAATTTGATCCTTATTCTTTTAATTATATTGTATATGGTCTTGAATTATTTATCAAGTTTTGTTTTTCAATTTCATCCCTTTGTACTTGGTTTCTATATTAGATTGGGTACTCATTCTTCTAATTGTGATGTAATCCTTTATTGAATTGATTTGTTTTTGAGTTTCATTCTTTGACATTTTATTTTTAGATCAAATATGATTCTTATTTTTTTTTTATTTTTAGTTGTTCTATTTTTTTTTTCAATTTCATCCCTTATTATTTAGTTTTATTTTATTTTTATGTTAAATTTAGTTTTTTTCTTAAATCTATATTTTTTAAATGATTTTTTAATTGTTTTTTTAGTTTCATCCCTAATTATTTTGGATAGTTATAAGTTTTACACTGCTATTTTTTGAAGTTTGACTTTTACATTGTGATCCTGTATTATCTATATTACAAAATTTCTAAAGGACATATATTCGTGATAAGATAATTAATTATAGCATCCAAAATATTCTCCAACTTACAACTGTATCAACTCTTTTTTTTTTCTTGAGAAGGTAAATAAGCATAGCAAGTAATTAATTAAATTTACGCATCAATTTCACACAGAATATTCTCCAAGAAATCCTTTGAAAAACGAACTACAAACTATTATAAATGTCACCGTCGTCACTAAATGTTTCCAACACGTTTGATGAAAAATATAGTTAGAGATCATTTGTTGGTATATATACCAAAAAACAGAATATTTTAAGCTTTGCTTCCTGTGATACAAAAACTATAATATGTATTTTTTTTTCTCGATCTTAGTTTTTAAATCGTAATATAGCAAAATTCAATGCTTCAAGGTTTGGATTTGTAGAAGATGGCCACCCTTTCGAAGAGTAAAAGCAAGACTAATTTTCTTTTTGTGCACACACCATTGATTTTACGTAGAAGCAACATTCTCTCATGCTCAGCTCTCGAATCTGATCTATACAAATCCTATACGATAGATATCGATCCCAGTGTCTAGCTATATATACTTGCAAGGTGTGTTTCAAGAATCATCAGCAAGAAGATTAAGCACAAAACAGCAAGCACAAAGCTAGATAGACAAATGGCCACTAAAACCAGAGAAAGCTCCATCCAGGACAAGACATTTTCAGGAGTTGGAAACCTGATAAAGCTCCTCCCAACAGGAACAGTTTTTATGTTCCAATTCCTTAACCCTGTCTTGACCAACAACGGCCAATGCCACACCGTTAACAAGTATCTGAGTGGCATTCTCATAGGCCTCTGTGGCTTCTCTTGCTGTTTCTCTTGTTTCACAGACAGTTACAGGGGCAGTGATGGCTGGACTCACTATGGAATTGCGACCATGAAAGGGCTTTGGCCATCTTCAGATTCTGCCGGGATCGTCAGTGGACTTGTCAAGTTACAAGCTTCGAGTTGGTGACTTCGCTCATGCTTTCTTTTCCTTGATCGTGTTTGCTGTGTTGTCCCTGTTGGATAGCAACACAGTCGAGTGCTTTTATCCTTCTTTTGAGTCCACTGAGAAGGTGTTGCTCATGGTGTTGCCTCCTGCCATAGGTGCAGTTTCGGGTACCGTGTTCATGTTGTTCCCTAACAAGCGCCATGGAATTGGATACCCTTCAAGTGATTCTTCACAGGATTCTTAGTGATGATGAATACATCTATACTATAAACAAATAGTTTGCAAAAATCTTGAAGAAATTGGTTCCTGATTTGCAGCTCTATACCCTGAGAATGCTTCTTCGTCATTGAATTTGTATGATTGTTCAAGAATAGAAGAGGGAGGAATGGATGTATCCTTTCCCTTCAATATGTATAATAAGTTTGTATTTTGTGACTGTAAGAGGCAATGCGAATTGTCTTAATTCCATTTGTAAATTTGAAGCTGAAGACCAGTTCAGCTAATCTTCTTCACCCTGTACTAATCAATCAATCCTTCCATATATAATTATTTAAGATTAAATTCTTATTTGGTAATGTAATACAAAGTAAAATATATTAAAATAATATATGTATTTTAGTTTTATTTTTATTTTTGACATTAAGATATTAAAATCATTAAAAAAAAATTTAAAAATATTAATTTAATACTTATTCAATTAACAAACCATTTCAAAAGTATATTTAACCTCACAATAAGTGAATAAAAAGCAAACTTATCAAGGCTAAAGATTGGACATATCTCCCATATAAAGGGGTGTTTATCTTCGATAGCAGTGTTATCTGTATCTGTTGATTTTACTATTGTGGGTCTAAGCTGGTTTGAAATGGAGCCTAGGTTAATTAGAAATGGAGCCTCATTTATCACATGTCTATCTCTCTTGTTGGTGCGGAGCTCTAGGTACACGTATTCTCCTACGTACATCCTGTTGGAAAAAATTAAGTGTGGTATAAGATTAAAAAAAAAACAGTAATATAAAGTTAAAAACTCAGGAAAAAAATTAAGAGGAATGTATAATTTTATTAAGTTTTTTTAGTTACTTTTTTATACTATTTAATAATGTTGAATTATAAGCTTTTTTTTATATATATAAAGTTCTAAATATTTAAAAGATTAAATTAATACAAGAAAATTCTAATTTAAATAAAAATTATATTATGTTAATTAGACCAGTCAATCAATTTATTTAATTCAACTAATTATCTAATTTAAGCCGTTTGTCAACCGTTTGTCTTGTTCCTAACTAGTCAACTGGGTCAATTACTTAATTTCTAGAAATTATTTTATTTTTAATATCTCTTTAAATTTGATTTTTTCCATAACTTTTAATATATATTTTTTATTTTTATACACATCATTTATTAGTGGTTTTATAAAAATATTCACGATTTAATTTTTTTGTATCTTCATATAGGAAGGGAAAGTTTGAAACTTTTATAGGCTTTTCGGAAACATAAGATTTGAGTAGAAATGAAATCATTTCGACAACATTTATCGAATTCTAGTGTTTGAAAACCTTTAAGTAACATAAATGAAGGCTAGAACCAATTAAAATTAGATATTTTATTTTGTAGATTTGAAAATCACACGTGATTGACGCATTAAAAATTAATCCCACTAACGCCCCCCTAACACTATGTTTTTGTGGTGGAGAAGCAAACAAAAACTCATTCCCACACAACTTCAGAAACAGTTTTAGTCTTTATGTGTAGCAAGAAAGGAGGGTAAACATAGTAATTTAACATGAATGTTTATCGTCTTCTATACACAACGGATAAATATTTTATTATTTTATCCAAGAAAAATTCCAAATGTTCAACTTCCATATACCTCTAGAAGACCAAGGATTTGTAATTCTTACAGCTTTCTGCTTTGCTTGCTGGGCTCCTCTAATTGCAGTCTCTTGATAACCCTCGCCTGCTTTTATGATGTCAGCTTCAACTATATGATGATCAGAAGTGCCTTGAGGATGAGATCACCTGGAACAAACTTGCACGGTGTGTTCGGAGATGCCAAAACGTAATCCACTCTTGTGCCATACTTGCATGTTCCTTGCACATCTAGCTCAACCAAATTTATGGCATGCGAACTTTATCATCTCAAAAGAAGAAGAAAAGGTGCTGTGATTGATTAAATTCTGGCAAAGAAACCGAGACAAGGTTGTTTAATTACTTCGGCCTTTTGCAATGATGACTACTGGCTCGCGTTCCCCTCCATAGATAGTCCTTCGCATCTACGTATCCTTTCCCCTTCAGAAACTTTGTCACTTCGATCTTTGGTGTTGGCTTTCCGATGTCCTCGTAGTACTGAAAAATCCATTATGGCGGGTTAGAAGAAGTAGAGAAAACTGGCATGAACGTAGTTGATTATGAAGATACTTTTTATGAAATTTTTACCCTGACAATGTCCAGGTATCTCTCTGATGAGCAATCTGATCCATCAGAAGAATTGATAACTCCTGCCTATCTGTCTCAGTCTCCAATTTCCATCCAAATGGTCTAATTGGGTGCAGTAAAAGTCTACTTCTCCTGCCCATGGCACATCAATTGTGGCCTTCAGTACATTCCTGCATTAAACACAAGGTTTTGCCTTTGTGCTTTAGGTTCGAGATTCTTAGGAAGAATATTTGCTAATATATTTCTCAAAAACCAAGCTTGTAGAGAGAAGTAATTCATCTGTTTCAAACGATGACAACGCGTCCTAAAACATTCAGGCAGAGGAGCTCTTCACTCGGCCCAGGTTAGTGGGAAAAAAAACTTTTTTTTTTTTTCGTAAAAAGATGTAGTTTTGGGTTTTTATTTTTGAGTTTGGTGAATTGACGATGTAAAACGGCAACCTGCAATCCAATTCTTGAACCAGATCTACCCTGATCGGATCTTATGGTTATGCTTCCAAGTTGGCTATTCATAAGAAACGCAGGAAATTTTGAAGATGGTCCATGATCAATTTCTGATAGTCTCTACCTATCCATTAGAAATTTCAAATGCAAACTTGTTGCCTTTATAAAAAATGAATCTAGTATTTTCAAACAGAATTTATTTACATGTTTCGTATAACAGTGAAAAGTGTAGTACCTTAAATCTTCATCATTGGCGATCTTCAACCTTTCCACCTTTTGGTCGGCCACTACGGCAAAATCGCATTTCCACTTCGATAAAATAATTTATTTACATGTTTAGCATAATAGAATTTGTTATTGTAACGTGAATTGATGTTACTGTTGTGTATTTATTAATATAAGTATTTTTAAAATAAATAGATAAGAAATACACATAAAATTTGGTGCCAGATATTGTCTCAAAATTAATGAAAACATCAATGAATTGTTTATTACACACAATTATACTAACAAGTGGTGTTCGTTGATATATTTCAAAAGTGACGAGAACTGTTTTCTTTTTTTTTAGCATTATTTATAGTGTTTATTACATATGACTATACTGATAAATTATATCTGTCAATATATTTTAGAAGTGATAAAAATTGTTTTCCTTCTCAAATCAGTGATGCTAATTAAAAGTTTTAATATGTTCAAGAGAATCATTCAATAGAATAAGATTTTCAATGTGCTGACAATTAATACTTTTACTGACTGAAATATATGTTTTTATAGGTTTCCTAATGAAATCACCATCAAAATAAGAATTCTAACACACTGATAATTAATGCATTTATGATCAAAGAACACATTTCTAACTATTGATTGTTTACCATTTTACCAATGAAATAACAAACATAACTAAAAAAAGTGGAGGGATTTTTGGAATTTTTAGTATATATCAAAAAATTTAAAATTTTATTTTATAGACTTAATCATAAATAAAATATTTAAAAATAATAATATTTAATTATCCATCAGAAATTCTTTTCATAAAACTTAACATAAAAGCTCTACGTGTACAAGAAACCTTCATTTTTTTTTCCTCTCGACTTAGAAACTTAGTTCTTATCTCCTTCTCTTTGTGGTCTACTGTTCAGTTTTGCCTCTCAAACATCAAGGCTAAAAATCAAACTTCTTTTTTTTTTTCAATGCAATCACTAGGTATTTATGGGTTAATTTTTTGAAGTATTTTCTTCTTCTTCTTTTTATGTGGTTTTTTTAACAATTTATTATTATTATTATTATTATTATTATTATTTTATTTTATCACACCTATTTCAACTATAAAATTAAGCACACCATTAATGTAAGATTTTTTCATTTCTTATTCATTATTTGTTTTTGCATTATTTCTTTCTTTTGGTCTTTGTTTTTGTTCATTTATTTGTTCTTTATAATTTTATGAAGTAATGTTGTATTGCATTTTAGTTGTTATTGAATAGAGTATTTTTAATTATTGTTTTTAATTTCAGTTATTATTTTAAAATTTGTTGTTCAATTTTAATTAAATGTATAGGATTAAATCTAATTATTCTTTTGTATTGCATTCCATTTAGAACACATTTTTGTGAATTTAGGATCACAAGTATTAGCACTTAGAAATAATTGTGTTGGATTGTAGTTGTTATTGAAATATTTTGTTATTATTTTTTTGAATTTTAGTTATTTTCTTTGTTAATTATGATGTTAATATTTAATTAAATGTGTAGGATTGATTTTAATTACTATATTGTATGTATTCTATTTGAAGTAAATTCTTGTAAATTTAGGATTACAAATATTATCACGTAGAAAATGAGAATTTTCTATGAAATTGAATTATTCAAAATTATTAATAGAAATTAAATAAAATCAAGTGGTTTGTGGTGTATATATTGTTTATTTGCAGGATTAAAAATTTTGGATATCTTCTTGTATAGGAGAGGTGCCGTAGAATTTTTTAAAAAAATCAATTTTTTTTTTTGTAAATTTATATAAATGCCTAAGGAAAAAATCAATTACATGTTATGAGCACAAGATTGTTGCTAGTTCTATAACAATGATAATAACAACCATGAGTCACTAGGTGCCGACCAAGAAGAAGCACATGCATCGACTCATGACGCTGCCTCATCGAGTGCAATGCCACAACATAAAGGGGGTCCCTTCACAGCGGGATCCATGCACTCGCAAATACGAGGTGCAATGAAAGGATGACCTTTCAATGTAAGTTTGTTTTGTTTTCACAACGACATGTTTAATTATTTTTTAACAAATAATATTTCATTAAATTTATCCAATTTTAGGTTTACAAACATTGAGGCTACCCAAATAATAACATGGGTATTTAAATCATTGATGTAAATTTTATTATTTCAATGGAGTCAGGTTTCCAAACATCCATAATGGAAAACGTAGGTTAATGCATGGTTTTCAAGGTGTAAGGTTAGTATTAACTTAAATTTTTTATTGTTATTGTGTAAATTCACTTACTTTATTAAAATTATTGAAATTTTTATTTTTCTGAATTTTTATTGTAAGGGAAAATTTGAATGGGATATAGCAAATGATAATGTTGCAAAGAGGTTTTCAAAGAATCACGCTACAACTTGGTAACATTGAAATTAAGATAATTTTATATTCCAAATATTAAAATTTTATTTGTCATTTACTTATAGATAATTCTTTTGAACCATATAGGTTGCATGATGTTTTGTACGAGGCACAAAAGAAATCCAAAAAATATGTGAAAGAAAGCGGTCTACTTGGCTGGAATGACGTGACAGTTTGGAAGGATTTCCTGTCGCCATACTTCTCAGAGACTATATGGGTGGAATACAATCAGCACGTGGCGTCCAAGAGTTTCACGCAACAGTTATAAACTGTTATGGGGAACCAGAGTCAGAAAATTCACGGTTTCGTTACCATACACACCAACGACTTCATTCTGTTTGTTTCACATGTGAAGTGGATGATAAGATTTGTTTAATTACATCCATTTTTTAATTTATTATTTTTATAAATATATTTAATTGACAACATTTTTATTTTGTAGGTTACTATTCTTGGATGTGAGCCAAGCACAATGAAGCTTTTTATAGAAATGTACGTACGAAGTGATGCATGCCAAAAAATGGTGCAACGGCTTGTCGATAGTCAAGCTCAACACTTTGTCTTACATTGGTTTTCAACCATTTTTTTTCTTAATTATTATTTATTTGAATTTGATGATTTTATTTTTTTTTATTTTCAAGAGATATAGAATAACTAGTTGAATGACAGGTACGAGAATGATCATTCAACCCATAATATTTTAACTGTTGAATGCTTGCAATTGGTCTCGAGCAATAGGTCTCTGGAGTCCATAGCCTTGTTAGTCAAGGAGTACAAGAATATATGATCCATCTCAATGAAAAATATGAATGACTCTTTGCAAATATTTTGTTTGTTTGGTAAAGTTATTAACAACGGACTTATCAACATGCTATAAATTACCGATGAATGTTTTTCTGATGGATATTTTTTATTTGTGATCCTATTAGTAAAATAATTACAGATGAACTGTTAGTGTAAATATCTATAAAAAATTTTATCAGTAAAATTATTAAATC